>NC_066520.1:20718330-20893330 GCF_024679095.1 Eriocheir sinensis | reverse complement strand
GTAAGGCATTTTGGTGGTGGTGGTGGTGATGATGGTGATATAGATGTGGGAAATAACACCACTCCCTCATTCCCTATTCTAATTAAGATATCATCGGAGAGAGAGAGAGAGAGAGAGAGAGAGAGAGAGAGAGAGAGAGAGAGAGAGAGAGAGAGAGAGAGAGAGAGAGAGAGAGAGAGAGAGACCCACTTTTCTCCTTTTCCTCAACACTTTCCTTCTACTTCATCTTGTCGCCTCCTCCTCCTCCTCCTCCTCCTCCTCTAACTGCTTCATCTTCCCTCCCTCCTCCTCCCCCCTCCCCCCTTTTCCCTTGCGTGAGGTAACCATGGCAACAGTCGTACGCGTCACCATGCCAACAGGAGGAGGAGGAGGAGGTAGAGGAGGTGGAGGAGGAGGAGGCGTGCATGAACAAGATAAACATAAAGGGAAGAAAACTGTATTGCGAGAGAGAGAGAGAGAGAGAGAGAGAGGCACTGGAGACAATAACCTCAGTCTTCACTTGAGAGGCTTCCGTCACACACACACACACACACACACACACTGCACTACTTTCATAAATACGTGTCTACCATTCTTATAAATCCTCCTCCTCCTCCTCCTCCTCCTCTTCCTCCTCTTCACCTACATTCGTATACTCCTCACTACTACAACTTCCCTCAGCCCGGCAACAAACTTTCCCTGCCACAAGTATAAAAATCTCACACGCATGCAACTCCCTCCTCTTCGTCCTCCTCCTCCTCCTCCTCTTCTCAACTCCCGCCTTCATTTCGCATACCGGCATTGGAACTTCGTGTCCTTCAGAGGTTCACGCGTTGTATACATGTTTCGACGGACTCTCTTACGGGTTAAAAGTGCTATAGGAAATACTAGGAGTTCGTACATTCATGGTCTTTGTACTTAGAACTCTTAATCTCTGCTCTAATTGCATTTTTAAGGTTGTATTACTTATTTACTTCAACAACTTCAGACAGATAGATAGATGGACGACCTAACACACTCAAACACACTCTGGTAGACGAACTAGACGGATGGACTTGACCTAACACACTCAAACACACTCTGGTAGACGAACTAGACGGATGGACTTGACCTAACACACTCAAACACACTCTGGTAGACGAACTAGACGGATGGACTTGACCTAACACACTCAAACACACTCTGGTAGACAAAATGGTTAAAGAATTATTACATATATCAATACAAAAATCAAATACAGGTTCACAAGCAAATATTTCTCATGCACTGTGTCAGCAAGAACCCATTCCCACCCACCCACACACTGTAACCCATTCCTTGACTCCCCCACCCACACACACTGGACACCCATGCACACCACAGCCACTCTTTAACTCACCCACCCACATTGCACCCACACACACCCACACAGCGTCTCAATCCCAGCACGTGCTTATACATAAAACAAGACATACACCCACCACCACCAATCCATATTCCACTACACTCAATACACCACCACCACCACAATCAACACCACCAGGAGTAAGAGAAACAAGAAATCGGGCAACCAAATTCACCCCAAAATCAGGCAATTCCTTGGATCCCCTGAACTAACCCACCTACCCACCTATCCACTTACCCCCTTTAGCCACTCACCCATCCACCTACCCACCTATCCACTGATCAATACACACACACACACACACACACACACACACTGGATCCTCAAATATTCAACACAAAATTGGTTATGCCCCGCCCCCCCCCCCTCCCCTCCTTTCCTTCCCCCCTCCCCCTCTCCCCCTCCTCTCCTCATCCTCTCCCTTGGTCAACACTCCCTCCCTTGGCGTCTGTCTGTCGTTCTGTCTTCATCTCCATTTTCTTTACTCTCCCTTTTCTTATCTCTCTCATTTTCACACCCTCACGTCTGGCAACTTCGATTTCTCTCCATATTGCCTATTGGATTGGTGTTAGTTTCTCTCTCTCTCTCTCTCTCTCTCTCTCTCTCTCTCTCTCTCTCTCTCTCCGGCGAAGAAGATAGAGACAAGGAAAATGAGAAGCAGCGGGGGATGGAAAAGGAAGGAGAGGAGAAAGGAGGAAGGAAGGAAAGGAAGATAGAGGGAAGAAAAGGAAGGAGACAAAGTTGGCGGAAAAATATGAAGAAGGATGGAGAAAAGAACCTCTCTCTCTCTCTCTCTCTCTCTCTCTCTCTCTCTCTCTCTCTCTCTTCTCTTTTCTTTTCTTTTCCTTCTTTTCTTTACTTTTCCTTTCTCTCTCTCTCTCTCTCTCTCTCTCTCTCTCTCTCTCTCAATCGTCCCCGGAGACATGTTCCCATCACACTTCAATTTTCGGCGCCGTCTCCTCGACGCTTGCCTTGCCTTGCCTTCCTCCTCGCTCCAGCTTAAGCCCCCATGTATCTAATCCCGTGTTCAATGTCCCTTTAATTCCCTGAAGCTCCCTAAAAAAACTTGTGTACGAATTCCGATTTCACGCGACTTAAAACTATCTCAGAAGTGTGTTTTTTGCTTGTTCATTTTGCCTTCGTCTGTGTTAAGTTAAAATTTGTGCCTCGATTTGTTTCCTCGGTCTTCTCTCTACCTCAAAAATCGTCTCCTAAGTCTTATTTCTCCTGATAAACACTTTCCTTCTCCATGGCAATTCGTCCTTCCCGTATAATCTGTCATTAAAGTATCGGTAACGTGATGGACGATACAAAAAACGAATAACCGAAAACAAGTGAAGATCGACGCAGCTCCTATGTATGAGCGAAAACAAGTGAAGATCGACGCAGTTCCTAAGTATGTGTCGTATATCTAAGATCGTTTCCATATTACTCCATGTTCTGAGGCAATACTGACTTTCCTGACTTGTACCAATGTTCTCTACCATCGCCTTCCTTAAAAAATCATCGGTGTTATTCAGTTTTCCGTAGATTCGCATTCCAGTCCCAACCTAAGCTTTCCCTAGACTCGCATTCCTTTCCCTGCCTATCAATACTTAGTACTTTCCACGGCGAACGTTCCCTATCTACTCCGTCCCTTTCCCGCGTGATATACCAATCTACTTCCTCTACTTTACCAGCGTGCTAATATCTACTCCCGCTCTGAATATTTCCCTTTCCCTCGTGTTGTACCTATCAACCTCCTTTGACGGTGTCCTCTACCTATCTACTTCGTCCCCCTTTCCCGGCGTGCGTACCTGTGGCCACACCTGTCGAGAGCACCTGAGCGGGGAGCCATTCATTAAGGTGTATCGACGGGCGGCGGTGAATGCGATTGTCTGGCATAATAAACAAGTAAGTGAGGGGAGAGGAAGATGAGGAATGGACGAGAGGGGAGAAAAGGTACATAATAGGGAAGGAAAGGGAGGGGATGGAGGGAAAGGGAGGGGAGGGAGGAAAATTGGAGAGGGGAAGATAAGGAAGAGGGGGAGGAGAGGGAAATGAGGAAGGTATACATGATAGAGAGAGGGGGGAGGGAGAGAGGGAAGGGTAGAGGTAGGAGGGAAATTGAAGAGGAGGGGCGATAGAGAAATGGAGAGGGGAAGAAGAGAGGGTAGAGGGAAGGAAGGGAATAGAAGAGAAGGGAGGATAAGGAAAGGGAGAGAGGAAGAAGAGGGGAGAGGGAAATGAGGAATGGAAGAGAGAGGGGAGAAAAAGTACATAATAGGGAGGTAGAGGGGGGGAAATTGAAGAGAAGGGAGGAGGGGAAGAGGGTGAGGGGAGGAGGACGAGGGGAAGAGAGGGGGAGGTGTGATGGCTCTCTAAAAGACTGGTCAGGTCGATGGTAAAGTGACGAGGGTCTTTGGGGATGTTTAAATGCCTTGTTCCGGTCATTATGTCTTCTACCCCTTGATGGAGAGGGGGAGGAAGGGGGGGGGGGGAGAGGAGGGAAAAGGGACAACGGGAGGGAAAGATGAGGAGGGAGAGTGCAGGAGGCGAAAGGAGGAAATGGATATAGGGAAGAGGGATGAATGAAGAGAAAGAGAAGGAGGAGGAGGAGGAAGAGTGCATAGGAGGAGAAAAACAAGAATTGGAAGGAGGGAAGATGAAGGATTGGAGGGAAAGATGAGGAGGGAGAGTAGAAGGGAGGAGAAAAAAGGAACTGGAAAGCGGGACTGAAGAGAAAGAAGAGGAGGAAGAAGAGTGGATGGAAGGAGGGAGGAGGAACGAAGGGAGAGTATAGGGAAAGAGAAAAAAAGGAACTAGGAAGAGGGATAACTGAAGAGAAAGAGGAGGAGGAGGAGGAGGAAGTAGAATGCATGGGAGGAGAGAAAAAAAGGAATTGGAAGGGAGGGAGAGAAAGATGAGGAGGGAGAATACAGGGAAGGAAAAAAAAGGACAGAAGAAAGAGGAGGGGGAGGGGGAGACACTGGATAGAGAGAAAGAAAGACGTACTAAAGGCGTGGGAGGTTGAGAGAGAGAGAGGGAGAGATAAAAGAACACAGACACAAAGGGTGAGGAAAAAAAATAAGAGTGAGGGGAGAGAAGGGACCCAAAGAGCCGCTCGTAGGTAACAGTCACACACAAAAGCCGGGTAATGCAGCCAAATGGGTACAAGAGAAGGGAAGTTAAGGGGAGGCTCCAGGGGTAACGTGACTCCAGGGAGGAAAGGTGAGCCCCAAGGAGGTCGTAGGCGGCTTGAGAGGAGGGAACATATGGCTAGGAGTGAAGGGTGGTGTTGGTCCTGCCTAGCCAAATGCCTCCCCCCCTTGTGATGTAGGTGAAGGGAGGTGTGGGTGAGTGGCCTAAGATTGACGTGGGCTGTTCCCAAGGAGGACGTAGGAGGGAACATATGGCTAGGAGTGAGGGGTGGTGTTGGTCCTGCCTAGCCAAATGCCTCCCCCCTCTTGCAATGTAGGTGATGGGAGGTGTGGGTGAGTGGCCTAAGATTGACGTGGACTGTTCAGAGGTGTGGGTGAGTGGCCTAAGATTGACGTGGGCTGTTCCCTAGAAGGACGTAGGAGGGAACATATGGCCAGGAGTGAAGGGTGGTGTTGGTCCTGCCTAGCCAAATGCCTCCCCCCTCTTGTGGTGTAGGTAAAGGGAGGTGTGGGTGAGTGGCCTAAGATTGACGTGGACTGTTCCCTAGGAGGACGTAGGAGGGAACATATGGCTAGGAGTGAAGGGTGGTGTTGGTCCTGCCTAGCCAAATGCCTCCCCCTCTTGTGATGTAGGTAAAGGGAAGTGTGGGTGAGTGGCCTAAGATTGACGCAGACTGTTCCCAAGGAGGACGTTGGAGGGAACATATGGCTAGGAGTGAAGGGTGGTGTTGGGCCTGCCTAGCCAAATGCCTCCCCCCCCTTGTGATGTAGGTGATTGGAGATGTGAGTGAGTGGCCTAAGATTGACGTGGACTGTTCCCAAGGAGGACGTAGGTGGGAACATATGGCCAGGAGTGAGGGGTGGTGTTGGTCCTGCCTAGCCAAATGCCTCCCCCCTCTTGTGATGTAGGTAAAGGGAAGTGTGAGTGAGTGGCCTAAGATTGACGTGGACTGTTCCCAAGGAGGACGTAGGAGGGAACATATGGCTAGGAGTGAAGGGTGGTGTTGGTCCTGCCTAGCCAAATGCCTCCCCCCTCTTGTGATGTAGGTGATTGGAGGTGTGGGTGAGTGGCCTAAGATTGACGTGGACTGTTCCCTAGGAGGACGTAGGAGGGAACATATGGCTAGGAGTGAAGGGTGGTGTTGGTCCTGCCTAGCCAAATGCCTCCTCTCTTGTGATGTAGGTAAAGGGAGGTGTGGGTGAGTGGCCTAAGATTGACGTGGACTGTTCCCAAGGAGGACGTAGGAGGGAACATATGGCCAGGAGTGAAGGGTGGTGTTGGTCCTGCCTAGCCAAATGAAATCAAGAGATGCTTCCCTTACTATCTCACTCTCTCTTCTTTTTTTTATACAGCAAGGTAAGCAGCTCAAGGGGGCAATAAGCAAATACAACAACTACAAAAAGTCCCGTTGTATTACCTTATATATCAACAGGCTAGTGCATTGATCGCTGTGGCTTGAAAACGGAAAATTCCAAACACTTATAACGTCCCTCAATAGAACTTCAATAACAGCACAGCTCTCTGCCTTCACCCTCATCGAATAATTTTAAATCCCCACCATTTCTCTGCATTGCTGCACACCGCTCCTCTTTCCAGCTCCGTTCCGTCTCCATTTACATAGATATTAACCCGGTAGCAGCGGGGAGCAGTTTCTTAATGGTCCCTCTAACCAAGAAAAATGAGAAAAAAATCATCACTCACACAAACTATTTCATAATATATATCAAACCATTTGTGATCAGTTTATGCATCATCTATTTTGGGGGGTTTGTATCATGGCACAAATCTGACCCGTAGCTGCTACACGGTAAAGCCACAAATTTGGCCCGTCACTGCTACCGGGTTAAGCGCCCACCCCTTTGCTGACCCTTTTTGCACTTGCCTCCGCTAGACGCTAAGGGCTATATTCTTAACCCCTTGACTGTGGATTTCCTACATGAATACATCACGAGAGTGGAGCAATAAGTGGCTGCTACAATTCAATGAAGAAAAATGTAAAGTCATGCACATTGGGAGGGGATATCCAGCATACCAATTCCACATGAGAAACACTCCACTATCCACCACAGAGGCAGAGAAAGACCCGGGAGTATATGTTACCAGGCTACCAGTGAAGGCCAAATCCGTGCCAATCACAGTGGACGGGTTAAACACTTAGGCGCCGAGGCACACATATTCGACAAGACTTTCGTCAGAGTTTGGGACATTTCCAGGGGTAGTTTTGGGATCCTGGTGGTAGTTCGACCTTTCTTCTGTGCCATGAACCTAAGAACACACTCACTAGAACCCGACTGAGCCCATCTTTGGCCTTTGGAAACAGGTGATGTGAGAGGAGGAAGCGTCTGACGATACTGACGCTGAAACTATCCCTGGAGGAGCGACCTTGCATGGACGTGATGAATAACGCATTGGGAACATCTGTGACTGTAGGAATGGATGACGCTTGGTAATGGACGAGACAGAGGAGAGAGGAATGTTCTACTGATGTGAAAAAGGATGTATATGAAGGAACATGAGAAGGAGACTTTAATATACTAGTAGAATATGTAAGAAAAAGGAAAAGAAACAAACAAGGAAAAGAAACAAAGAAGAAAAAGAAACAAACAAGGAAAAGAAACAAAGAAGAAAAAGAAACAAAAGAAGAAGAAAAGAAAAAGAATAGGGAACAAAAAAGAAAAACAGCGTAAATGTGAATTCATAAGTGACCCATTGTTGATTAACTGCCCCATGAAACACACACACACACATACACAAAATGACCCTCGCAAAAGCCTACAATACCAAAAATGCCAAAGGAAAATCAGGGAGGGCGAGACGAACAATGGCTAAGAAGAAATCAATAAGTAATGGCCGCACACACACCCTTGGCGAACAATAGACTTCAGTACCGGCTCAACACTCCGAGGCCTCCAAAGGTCGATCACATGCAGGCTGACACCACATCACCAGAGGCTTTTGGAAGAGACTGAGCAAGTTCAGTGGGCTATAGATAGGCTCCTTCCCTCCCTTGAACCTGTCCTTGATGGTAAACTGATTGAGAGTAACTGCCATTCTCCTCCTGACACCTTTCTTTTTTTTCTTTTTTACAGCGAGGGAGACAGCTCAAGGGCAAGACCGAAGGCAGCAACAGCTAAAAAAAGCCCGCTAGACGCAGCTCCGAATAAAAATAGAAAGAACGAAAGGTCAAGATAAAGGTCAATGTCAGGATCAATAGTTAAATTTGGCACAAGGCAGTAAAAAGTAAATACGTAAGTGAAAAAATGAAAACTAAATAAACTAAGTGGACTGTAGTTGATGGTGAACGTCCACAATCTCCTGCTGGACACTTTCCTCCAGTTTACTTGATCGAGTACCAATTTTTTCTACGTGTTGTGGTGACATGATTCTGGAGCTTTCATAGTCAGGCACCTAAAGCTAAAAATGGCCTTCAATGTAAGCTGAAAAATCTTAAATAAACAACACGGTACATGTCGCCTTTTAACCCTGCAAGGGAGTCGGGGATAGAAATTTCACACACACACACACACACACACACACACACACACACACACACACACACACTAGGCCTATTCTTCTCATATCCAGGTCTTGCAGTCTTTAAACTACCGAAAGTCCAGTAAAAGCAGCGAGAAATGTGTGGCTGTGTTGAGTGTGCGGGTGAATGAAGTGGTAGTGGGTCCATGGCCTTGTTTTAAACAGGGCGGATGTGCAATTTGACTTTACCTTTAATTTACTTTAAATCTGAATATGAACATTTTCCTCTCACCCTTGCTAAGGCAGGAAACATGTCTTTTTATTTTTTTTTAATGGCTAGTTGGTACAATCCTTTTTCTAGTAATGGATGTTAAATCAGCACCTTTGTGAGTTGGTAAATGATTTTCAGCATAAAAGGTAAAGGTAAAGTTGGGGGCATACGTTGTATCAGCGCATGGCCTCAGTGCTCATCTCCGTAACATTGGCCCTTGAGCCTGTGGTGGGAGGGAGCCCATTACCCCAGGACACAGGGCCAGTGTGACATCCGGGTTACCACAGTTTACCTTCACCAGGTTTCCCCAGGTACCCATTTATCGACCAGCCCAAAAGGGAGGATGAACAGTTGGGTGAGCTGCGCGCCGACTGCCCAGGCCGGGATTCGAACCCGGGCCCGCGGAGTAGAAGCCAAGCACGCTGACCACTAGACCATGGAGGCGTATGCAGTTTCCAGTCAGCATAGATGCTGACTGGAAACTCAATTCTGTCCCATTAACAGCAGTGTGAGAGATGAGAAATTAGAACATGCTTCTAGACTCCATCTATATTGTTGGAAGTGAATATAAATACTGGGACCTGTGTTACACAAGCTTGTTGCACACCTGTCTGTAGGAAATGGAGTTACTGATAATGATTACTTAAATAAACAAGGTGGCAGGTGAAGACCAAGACAAGACATGGTGCAGGCGTGATGTCCAGGTCACCACAGTTTACCTTCCCCAGGTTTCCTCAGGTGCCCCACTACTGACCAGCCACAAGGGAGGATAAACCTCTTTTGGGCAAACCCAAACAAGATGGAAGGAAAGTGAGTCAGGCAGCTTCAAAACTAAGCACAGATGTTTGGAGTGAGCTAACGTATCATCAGTGCACTGTACTTATGAAGCAAGCAGAGCAAGTGGGGCAGATTCCACCAGTTGTATAATTTTGTGAGCAAGTATCTTTTTTTTCTTTTTCTTTTTACAGTAAAAACAGCAGCTCAAGCCTGCTAATCACTGCCCCTATAAAAATGTGTAGAAACGAGTGGCCCAAAGAGAGGACTCCTAGTTACAAATTCATGGGCCTGGGTTCGAATCCTGGCCTGGGCAGTCAGCACGGAGCCAACCCACCTGTTCATCCTTCCTTTCGGGATGCTCGATAAATGGGTACCTGAAGACATACATGTAGGGAAGGAAAACTGTGGTAACAGAGATGTTGCACTTTCCCTGTGACTCGGGGTGATGGGTTTTCACTAACCATAAGCTCACTGCCGAATGGGTCAGAGATGAGCACCGAGGCCAGGTGCAGCTGTAGTGAAGGTCCCGAACTTTACCTTTACCTTTACATGCAAGCAGGCACATGTATTTCTACTTCACCAAGGTTAATAACCCTCGCTTTAACAAGATACAAGTGCAAAAGGAAGTAGCTTGGGACTGACGTATCATTTCACTGGGAGTTATTACACAAAAAGGTATGAACTAATTAAATCATAAAATTCAGTGATTTCAGACTTCAAAACAACTTTTGCAGCAAATGATTGCTAGCAAACTTATTCTTACCTTAGTGTTTGGCTGTTTGGAAGACTTCAACTTGGAAGCTCGACTTGTTAACTCAGGTCAGTCTGAAAAACAGGGGAGCTCTTAGGCACAAACCCAGAGTGATGCATTCAACCATTTCTTCCAGCTGTGCAATAACTAATACATGTCTAAAGTATGCTATCATGTTCCACCACAAACAATGTTATACACACCACTACAACAGCTAACTTATTAACCTTGACTGTGAATTTCCTGCAAGAAGACCTCACCAAGCTACAGGAATGGAACAAAAAAGTGGCTGCTACAATTCAATGAAGAAAAATGTAAAGTCATGCACCTTGGGAGGGGATATCCAGCATACCAATACCACATGGGAAACACTCCACTATCCATCACAGAGGCAGAGAAAGACCTGGGAATATATGTTACCAGGCTACCACTGAAAGCCAAATCCATGCCAATCGCAGCGGACGGGTTAACTTGAGTAGCGGAAAAGGTCCAGCGAGGGGGTCACAGTCATCTCAAACAATTTTCATCATGATAGAAAGGAAAATTGAGGGCAGATGCAGAATAAATTAGGTCCCCAAAGTGAGAATTTGGTTAGAGAGTGTGTCGGGTTGGATGACATTAGCGTTGGATAAAGAACGTATGGGAAAAATTAATTATGTCAGAGAATTTGTAAAAAAACACAATAAATACCAATAAAAATCTGTCCTGGGTGTGGGTACGGGCAGACTGGCTACCCAAGCTCCCCTACTCATGTTACTGGCTGGCGTCACGCACCATACTTTTGGCCGACTGGCTGAAAGCAACAAGTGCAAATGGATGATTTTTCCATGTGTTACAGAAACCTCTGTGGATTTGGGCCACTTGTTGGCTGGGGTTTGTTGTGCGCTGGAAATGTGTCAGACAAACATGTGCTGGACGTGAGGGCACTGTTCCTCCCCTAGGCATCTCTCGAACCTTCTCCACTGCCATATATCATCATGTATGCAGTTCGGTGTTGCTTCAGGTGCTCTGCTTCTATTTTAACTTAACTTAATAAGCAAGTGAAAAGGTTTCTAATAACTGATCTGTGCGTGTGTGCAGAAAATGAACTATTACTGTCATCATGGTAAATCATCATGGACATAACACTAATTAACGATGCTGTTATTGCACTCTTCTCAAGCTGTGTGCTACATCTAATTTCCTACCCAACAAAAAAGCGTGATATTTCAGTAGAGGCAGTTATTGTTATACAGCAATCTCATTTAACCCGGTAGCTGCGGAGATCATGTTTCTTATAGGCCCCTCTAAGCGAGAATAATGAGAAAAAATCATCACTCACGCAAACCATTTCATAATATATATCAACGCATTTGGGATCAGTTTATGCATCATCTATTTTGGGGGTTTATACCATGGCAAAAATTTGGGCCGTCTCTGCTACATGGTAAAGCCACAAATCTGGCCCATCACTGGTACTGGGTTAATGTGCATTGGGAATAATTCATCCATAACACATAGGAATATCTACACGTACTGATCATTCCTTTATAGACATCACGGCACTTTCTTTTATGTAGACATTTTGTGAGACTCGTAACCTAACCCGCTCCTCCTCAACTCTTATATCAGCACACACTAGACCAAACAGCAGGCACGTATAGTTAGTTTACAGGCAGCACACTCCAATAGACATATTCTCTGCCCATATGTCTCGTATTATGCAGTTATTCATTATTAGTTTAGACGCAGGGCAGGGATGTGTGCTAACCAATCTAATACTGCCTATTCTCAACATGGTTAGCCAGAACAGACATTCCATAGTGAACATACTGGTCTTATGATCCACTTGTCACTTAACCCGGTAGCAGCAATGGGCCAAATTTGTGGCTTTACCGTGTACCAGCAATGGGCCAAATTTGTGGCTTTACCGTGTACCAGCGATGGGCCAAATTTGTGGCTTTACCGTGTACCAGCGACGGGCCAAATTTGTGGCTTTACCGTGTACCAGCGACGGGCCAAATTTGGCTTTACAATGATACCAACAATGGGCCAAATTTGTGGCTTTAACTGTCCAAATGCGACTGACAAATTTGTGGCTTTATATGTACCAACAATGGGCCAAATTTGTTGCATTACCGTACCTCAGCTTCAAATTTGTGGCTTTAAGAAACATGATGGGCCAAATTTAAATATTACCGTGCTACCCGGGCCAAATTTTGCCATGATATAAACCCCAAAATAGATGATGCATAAACTGATCACAAATGGGAAATTAGCACCTCGAAATGCTTGCTAATTACACCTGGCCAAAGTGCCAAGTGGTCTAAACTAACAAACAACAGCACATCATCTGGTCTTATAATCCATTTGTCACTTAAAAGTCCACTCTGAACCTTATGAGCACTTAGAACACCTCAATATGCTTGCTAATAATACCTGACCAAAGTGCATCACCAGAATCAAAGTGGATGGTCAAAATTAACATACAAAAGCACACCATCTGCTCTTATAATCCACTTGCCACTTAAAATTTCACTGCGAACCTTATGAGCATTTAGTTAACACCTTAAAATGCTTGCTAATCACACCTAACCAAAGTGCATCACCAGAATCAAAGGGGATGGTCAAAATTAACATACAAAAGCACACCATCTGGTCATATAATCCACTTGCCACTTAAAATTCCACTGTGAACTTTATGAGCATTTAGTTAACACCTTAAAATGCTTGCTAATCACACCTAACCAAAGTGCATCACCGAATCAAAGGGGATGGTCAAAATTAACATACAAAAGCACACCATCTGGTCATATAATCCACTTGCCACTTAAAATTCCACTGTGAACCTTATGAGCATTTACTTAACACCTTGAAATGCTTGCTAATTACCCCTGGCCACAAGAATGGTCTATAAATTAACATACAACAGCACACCATTCTTTTGGGGTCACTTTTAAAGGCCAGAGAGCAACATGTGAAGGTCAGGGTGAATGACGACCTGGGGCACACCTGAGCACACCTTGGTAACACCTGGGGGCAGTGAGGGCAGCCTTTACCAGCAGACAGCACCACAGGGTCACCTCGTGGGGCCTGGGGACGGTGCCAGTGCCTCGTGGGTCCCGGCACTGGCCAGAAAACAGCAGTGCAATGTGGCCTTTATAAATAGATTGGCTTGGCCCACTTCTGTACCCCGTGGCTAAGGACCATATTCTTCCCTTCCGCGCCCCAAAGCACATATTTTACAAGGCTTTCGTAGGGTTTGTGGGCATTTCCATGGATAGTTTGATGACCCTGGTGGTAGTTTGACCCTTCTTCTTCACAATGAACGTAAGGAAACGGTAACAGGGATACGTTTAACCCTTCTTATGGCCTTAAATATTAAAGGATTGATGAGGAAGCGTAGACAGATCCCGACCTACGAGCCCAAGTGCACACATTTAACAAGGTTTTCGTAGGGTTTGAGGGCATTTCCATGGGTAGTTTAATGACCCTGGTGGTAGTTTGACCTTTCTTCTTCAAAATGAACGTAAGGAAACGGTAATATGGATACGTTTAACCCCTTTTATGGCCTTAAATATGAAATGATTGATATGGAGGCGTATACAGATACCGACCTAGGAGACCAAGTACATACATTTAACAAGGCTTTCGTAGGGCTTGTAGGCATTTCCATGGGTAGTCTGATGACCCTGGTGGTAGTTTGACCTTTCTTCTTCACAATGAACGTAAGGAAACGCTAATAGGGATACGTTTAACCCCTTTTATGGCCTTAAATATAAATGATTGATGTGGAAGCGTCTACGGATACCGACCTACTAGTCAAAGCACATACATTTTACAAGGCTTTCGTAGGGTTTGTAGGCATTTCCATGGGTAGTTTAATGACCCTGGTGGTAGTTTGACCCTTCTTCTGTATAATGGAGGTAAAGAAACACTAATTGGAACACTTTTAACCCCTTTTATGCCCTTTAGAAATGGCTGATATGGAAACGTACAAGAAAACCGACCCAATCCTTATTTATCCTGCCTGACAACGTTATTTAAAAGGCTGGAACACACTTTAATGACCCTGGTGGTAGTTTAACCCATCTGCTATACAATGAACGTAAAGAAACACTCATATGGACGCATTTAACCCCCTTCTTTGCCCTTTAGAAATTACTGATATGGAGACGTTAAAGAATATCGAACTCGTCTCATTTTCTCCTTATTTATTCTAAGTGACAGCAATATTTAAAGGCCTGGACGCACCCTAGGCCTAGTTTGACCCTTCTTCTGCATAATGAACATATAGAAACACACATATATACGTATTTACCCCATATTATGACCTTCAGAAATAATTAATATGGAAAGGACTAACCGAGCCAAGCCTTATTTATCGAGTGTAAGGAATATTTAAAGGCCTGGACGCACCCAAGGCCTAGTTTAACCCTTCTTCTGTACAATGAACGTAAAAAAACACTATGGGGAACGCATTTACCCCATATTATGACCTTCAGAAATAATTAATATGGAAACGACTAACCGACCCAAGCCTTATTTATCGAGTGTAAGTAATATTAAAGGGCCATGGACGCACCCTGGGCCACACTCACGTCCTGCAGCAGTGGTCCCTGGGTGCTCATGGTGGCCTGGGGCGTGTGTGAGGCAGGAGGGGGCCGAGGAGGTGCCAAGGGAGGAAGGAGAGTCAAGATGGCTGAATAGCTCAACAGCTGACCACCAAAACACAAGAACATCTGAGAGCTAAATAAACACGTGTGTCACCTCCTTCCCTTCCCCAGCCGGCATAGGCACTCATATGGCCCCTAGTGTGTTAGTGCCACCTTCATACACTTCACCTGGCACCTAGATTAAGAGTAAATAATATGCAACTTACTTTACACTTAGGATATCACTTTTCCACGTACTTTAACCCCTTGAAAATCACTAACTTTTCTTACAGCCGGCATAGGCACTCACATGACCCTAGAGTATTAGTGCCACATTCACACACTCCACCTGGCACCTAGATTAAGAGTAAATAATATGCAACTTACTTTACACTTAGAATATCACTTTTCCACGTACTTTAACCCCTTGAAAATCACTAACTTTTCTTACAGCCGGCATAGGCACTCACATGACCCTAGAGTATTAGTGCCACATTCACACACTCCACCTGACACGTATATTAAGAGTAAATAATATGCAACGTACTTTACACTTAGAATATCACTTCTCAACGTAACTTAACTTCTTGAAAATCACTCCAGCTTCTTTCCTCAGCCTCTAGAACACTCAGATGACCCTAGATTAATAGTGTCACCATCATATAGGTACTTCATCTGGCACCCACCATCGAAGTAACTAATATACAGCATATACTTATAACACCCCAAAAATCACTTCAGAACTCTCCTCAGTGCCCCCAGAACACTCAGATGACCTAGATTGTTAATTAGTGCCATCTTCACACACTGCATCTGGCACCCACCGTATGAGGATTAAGTTTAAGTAATTTCCAACGTACTTAACACTTATAAAATCACTCCTTGCAGCCTCTACCACCCTCCTCACAGCCTTAAAACACTCGTGACTGGCTTCAGAGTGCCACCATCACACACTTTCTTGGCACCCAGCATATGAGGATTAAGTTTTAAGTAATTTCCAACGTACTTAACACTTATAAAACCACTCCTCACAGCCTCTAGCACTCTCATGACTGGCTATATCTCACCCCAGGCCTTCACTATAAAAAAAATTACCACCACCACGCCCTCCACCTGGCACTCACCGTCTCAAGATGATTAAATAATATGCAATGCACTTAACACTTATAAATCACTTCTAACAGCCTCTACATCTCTCCTCACAGCCTCCAGAGCACTTATGGCTTAGTTTACCTTATCTAATGCCTCTATGACGTCCACCTGGCTCTTTTACCGGTGTCATAGAGGAGGAGGGCAGCCAAATGAGAGCCAGAGGGGGTTAGAGTGGCTTCAGTTTACTATTTCTTTTTTTTAGTGAAGCAATAATCTACCTGAGCGCCATCTACAGCATATTATAGGAGGCAATCTTCCACATATTTGACCCTTATATGAGGTTATGAGGCGTGGTTTTGAGGTGGATAGGTCAGATTAGTGAAGCTCGTAATTAACCATTGGGTATTGTGTGAAATAAGGACGAAGTTTTGGGTTTTAGAATATTAGTGTGTGGTTGTTTACGTTTAGTGTTTACATCAATCAGCTGAGGTGAGGGCCGTCCCCGCAACACAGGTAAATACTAGAAAAACCGCGCGGAATTTGAAACACGTGCCGCCCGCTCTTCCTCCTGCTGGTGCCGTGTAAAAGCACTATGAGGTTTCGGGTTGAGGTATATTACTTCTTGGGTGTTTACGTTTAGTGTTTACATTAATCAGCTGAGGTGAGGGCCGTCTCCGCAACACGTGTAAATAGTACATAATGCGCGGGTAATTTAAAACACGTGTCCCCGGCTCTTCCTCCTGCTGGTGCCGTTCCAACACACTCCAGAGGGGATCGATCGTGTGGGGGAGGATGAGTGGCCGCGTGAGGCGAGTCCATCAGCCCTCCGCCCCTGCCGTCGAGAGATAAGTGCGGCCTCACGCTACACACGGGTAATGTATTGATTAGTAGTACACCCATTGCCTCACGGACCGGTCAACGTTGCCTCCCCAGTGGTCTGCCTCCTGTGATGCTTCTTATTTTTGCTTTTCTATTAGTTAGTCGATGATAGGTTAGAATATGTTTATCATAAGTATCATTATTATTAGTCATGAAGTTGTCCAGAATCGCAGCAGAAGTAGTAGTAGTAGTAGTAGTAGTAGTGATGAATTGTGTTGCAAATGTGTTAGCTTTTATCATTGTTGTTGTAATAGAAGCAGCAACACTATCGGTGAAAAAGTACTGGCAGTGTGGAAACAGAAATGGCACTGATGGTGATGAATATGTATGGTGGTGACGGTGATGGTGGTAGTGATGAAGGTGGTGGTGATTGCGGCGGCAGTGTTGGTGCAAGCGTTTATTGGTAGTGGTGTCACGGTGAGTGGTGTTAATGGAGAAGGATTAAAACTATAGAGAAAAGGCTGTAGTGTGGTGTCAGTGGCGAGCGTGTGAGAGAGAAAGGAGATTCGAGTATGACAGCAACAACAACAACAACAACAACAAAAGAACATAGGCACCGAGTAGAAGAAGAGGAGGAGGAGGAGGAGGAGGATGGTGATGATGATGGTGATGGTAACAAAAATAAAATAATAATAATAATAATAATAATAATAATAATAATAATAATAATAATAATAATAATAATAATGATAATAAAAATACTGTGTGGGCTGGATGACCGTCACGCTCGCCTACCCTTTTGTTGGTAACTTTTGCATTTTATCACCGAGGGAAAAAAAAAATCTGGTCCGCGGTTAATGAATGGCCTTATTTTTTGTGTGCGCTAGTTTGTTTGTTTATGCAAGCCACGAACATAACAATTTGTCCACTCCTGTTGAAATTAATGGAACAATTTTGCATTTGAGAGAGAGAGAGAGAGAGAGGGGCAGCGACAGAGAGACAGAGAGAGACTTATCCCACCTTTCCAAACTAATACAAAATTCCTCCCTCACTGAACCACTCTCCTCCTATCATTGCTTTTCACAAACACCTTTTACTCCATTTGCTGCAAGAGATAACAAATTTCAAGACAAACCACAAGTTACAACTCCATTACGCATCTAAACTGTAAGGTGACGAAATATGTTATCAGTGTTGGTACAGAAATTGCAGCATGATAACATTCTACGCCTTCACCAGTCTTCGTGAGTCCTATAAGGTAGACTATCAGAGAGAGAGAGAGAGAGAGAGAGAGAGAGAGAGAGAGAGAGAGAGAGAGAGTAGCATATAATTGAGGAAAACATTATAAAATCACGCCAAATCCATTCCTGAGATCGATATGCAACAGTTTGTCACGCCCCACACGCCACACTGCCCACCTGTTGGTTACCTGCCTGTCCTTTCACTCTTCCCCCTCGCATTACGTTGTCCACTCACCTGTATACATAAAAAACACACCTGTTGGCTTCCTATCGTACCTGCCGCTGTCCGCACCTGTTGCTCCCTCATGCACCTGGCTGCCCGCGGACTTTGATATAATAATTGGATTCTCGACTTACATGGCTTTTTTTTTTTTTTTTTTTTGTTACCGAGGTTTACATACTAGTGGATTTTATGATGGTTAACTTTATATTTCAACTGCAGAATACCACATACGATTTTTTATATTTTTTTATCGCCAACTAAACTAACAATGTAATGTTCATTTTTTTTTTTTTTTACCGAAGTTTACCTACCAGTGGTTTTACGATGATTAGCTTTATTTTCCACCTGTGGCTTTTATTTGTCAAGTCATGCATACGTTTTTCTTTTTTCTAGTCAACTAAACTAATTATTAATGTACTGTTGTTTTTTATTACTTAACCAGTGCCTGTGTACAATGATTAACCTTATTTTCCTAACTGTAACTTTTATTTGTCAAGTCATGCATACGTTTTTCTTTTTTCTAGTCAACTAAACTAATTATTAATGTACTGTTGTTTTTTATTACTTAACCAGTGCCTGTGTACAATGATTAACCTTATTTTCCTAACTGTAACTTTTATTTGTCAAGTCATGCATACGTTTTTCTTTTTTCTAGTCAACTAATTATTAATGTACTGTTGTTTTTTATTACTTAACCAGTGCCTGTGTACAATGATTAACCTTATTTTCCTAACTAACTTTTAATTGTCAAGTCATACAAACGTTTTTTTTTACATAAAGTCATACTACTCTTCTTTGTTGAGTGCTACATATGTTTATTTTCTAATCTAGTCAACTAATTATTAATGTACTCTCAGATTTCATTACTTAGGTACTTTTTTATATCAAAGTTACGACTGCGCCTTGGTTAGATATATACGGTGTTGCTTTACGTAATAATTATATCCTGTGATGAAGAACAATTTGCTTATTTCGTCATCGTTGCCACAGAAGGGATGCAAGATTAATTATAGCAGACACCCATGAACTCTGCTACACAAGGCAGTAGAGAACGTACTGTGCAGATACTTAAGTATATTCCTGTCCTGTGCAGAAACTTATATATACTCTTACCCATTTATAACGGTATGCCTGGGTACCGTGGTTTCTGTCTACATGTAATAAAACCGTGATTTTTTTCCTGGCATTATGAAAGAGAATATAGTTGAGGAGCGCGGAATAAAATATTTCCCACTCTCGCATGTTGCTCGGTTCAGTCGCCGCATGACTTCCTCTGTTGCGTACACAATAATAATAGCGTGTAGTGCATCTCTTAGTTCTTGGATGTTCTCTCTCTCTCTCTCTCTCTCTCTCTCTCTCTCTCTCTGTGCAAAAATGTACGGCGAAAAGCAGTGTCCAGCAGATGTGGTCAACGAAGAGTTCCTATTATTAATCAATACATATCGATGCGAACTGAGTTGAGTGAACTTCTAGAAAAGTAAATAAATAAACAGATAAATATAACAATAGTTTCAATTGTGAGGTTCTACATCAAAAGTGACTGGGCAAAAGCTTTACTCTTACTGAAAAAAGAACCTCGACGCTGCTGTTACGCTGCTAATATTTAATGCCAACAATAAATATAGTAATGGCGTTTTCGTGCTGAGCAAAGATCTTAAAGGAGCGACTGTGAAAAATTGTCATGCTAATATAACGCACAGCATGCCGGGAAAAAAAAATGGAATACATAATTCATAACGGAACCACTCGCCTTGAAATTCCACGGCGCTTCGCAACGACCATCATTTTTTACATAATAGGATGGAGCCAAGACTTATAATCTATGTGCACTCTTATCTGGATGGAATTTAGCAATCACCATGTACCACGAATTTTGATAACCATTGTAATAATCATTTGAGTGTATATATATATTCAGTTGCGTTGACAAAGAATGTGATACTAAAAAAATATTCGAGGTTACACCAGAATGCAGGTGTTCGTACAAAATAAACCTGTAACGATAATATTTTGATTAAAAGTATTGTACCTTTCAATTTTGTGAGGAATAACTTCATTTCGTTGCCCCTATTGCATTACTTGTTGCCCATACATATTATAAAGCTTCCTGTGTTTTTGCAACCAATGCGAATTCCAGTGCTATGATACGTTAGCATGATCACTCAGGGATGAATACCTGACACGCCTATTCCCGGGATTAGCAAGTGGCTGATAGTAGTGTGTGTGTGTGTGTGTGTGTGTGTGTTATCGGTATAGCAGACATGCCAAAGAGTGAGCAATATAAAAAAATGCCGCGCGCAAAAATGATGTTCCCATAAAGATAACAGATGTGTATGTGTGTGTGTGTGTGTGTGTGTGTGTGTGTGTGTGTGTGTGTGTGTGTGTGTGCATGCGAGAACAGACAAGCAGGAACATATGAAGGCAGGTATGAATAGATGAGAAGGCAAGGTAGGCAAGGAAACAAACAGGGTTGACAAGGAGGCAGGCCGGATAGGCAAATGGGCAAGCAGGTTAGTAAGGCAGACAGGTAAGCAGACAGGTAGGCAGACAGGGTGCTTCAAACCTAACTAAAAGGTGTCAGACAAATACAAAGTTTCCGAGCGTCCTTGGAGCAATAGGCCCAAACAGTTTTATCGATTCCGGCTGTGCTACAAAAGAAAGTTAATTGTCTTGTTTTTGTGTGCGGTGAAATACCATGGCGAGAAAACGAACCCCAATATCACACGTCCCCCACACCTGTACGAAGACCGTCACTTCCAGGAGTCTGCATCCGAACTTGCCGAAACAAATGCAACGCTAATACCACAGACTTCGGAAACCATAGACACCAAACGTAATCCCAGTTGATATGTATATAGAAAAAGTATGTCCTGTCTCGTGTGTACCAGTGGATCAGTACTTTAGTTCATGAGAGAAGTGTTTCTTATATTTACTTGTCTGGGAGCGTCTCTTGACCGGCTTATGACGTTATGGCAACGACGTAAACACGAAGGGAGCGCAGCCGCCTCGGTGCACGTGGTTACTCGTCCCCCGCCGCCGCCAGCATGCCGTGGGGGGCGTGCAGGGCCAGCCGTAGATGTGCCGCCAATACTACACGTGCTGCTGACCGATCTGCCCGCTGCCGCACATCGAAGTCACGTGTTCTCTGGTTAACTACACTAATTCGCGGATAATGTAGCTTTGCGTGGGTGCTAAGTGCTCGGTGCAAACAACAAAGTGTCGCTCCCATATTTCATCATGCCGTGGGCCGTGGAAAGGAAGTGTTTATAGATGTGCGTTGCGTCTCCAGGTTCCGCTCGCGAGATGTGTTTATTCCCGCGTTGTGGTGACGGGGGTGAAGGTGTCGGCGATGTGCGTGTGTGGGGGCATGTGCTTTGTAATGTAACCGATTCAGTGGTGTAACGGCTCAAAATGGCGTCAATATTGAAACAAGAGAGGGTTGACCCAGGCTCCGAGGGCACAAGGACCCGGCGGAACAGTGTCGTGTTTAATGACGAGGTGGAGGTCATGGGCGAGGAGGACTTCCACTCGCCACCCCAACGCCCGGTTCGCCCTACCCACCCCACCCGCCCCACCCGCCCCATACGACCCACACGCCTCCCCGCCATCACCCGCAACGCCTCTCCATCCCGACGCGGAAGAGACAACTCGTATAACCCCAAACGGAGGCGACCCAAAGGACAAACGGGAAGGATGAGGAACGGGGACGCGAGTTACTCTGAGCAGCGGCAGCAGGAGAGGCGTGGGGGCGGCGGAGGGGTTGACAGGAGATCGAGGAAGCCAAGCAGAGCACAGCAGGAGGCGAGGAGGATGGGGAAAGCGGCTCCTCGTGTGGATATGCCAGACATCCTAATCACAGACGCCGACGAGGACTTGAACGAACAGTACGGAAGTGACTTTGACGAGGTGCTGCACGGACGCTGGATGGAGGAAGCGGAGCAGCAGCGGCACTTGTATGAGCTCGAATACTTAAAGCAACAGGAGGAGGCGCTGCAGGATGAGCAACACGAACCAGAGGCGGACGAGGAGGCGAAAGACTACGAGTTCAGGCTGGTTGAGGAGGAACGCGAGGTGGACTTAAATGAGGTCAACTATGAAACTCTATCTGATCTCCAGCCGCGAAAACAAGCGTGGAGTGAGGAAGAGGAAAACGAGGCTGAGGAGGACAGGAGAAAGGGGGATGAGGGAAGGAGAAGAGAGGAAAAGATCAACAGACGAGAGGAGAAGAAACTAAATACAAAGGAGAAGAGGAAGAAAACGAAGCGAGGGTCACACAGCCGCCCGTCCAGCGTGGAAGACAGCGAGCACGAGGATCAGGTAAGTCCTCTCCCGTCACCGTCCAGGAGGATCAAACTCTATATACGGTCCCTTGCTATATACACACCTGCATGGCGGCGCCCACCTGTTATTAGAATCATCAGAAATCCCCGAACATAACCTCTGACGACCCATAATCTCTCTCTCTCTCTCTCTCTCTCTCTCTCTCTCTCTCTCTCTCTCTCTCTCTCTGAATGGTAAAAATGGAGCGCCACTTGAAAGCAACAAATGAATTATGCATGAGATTTGAAAGGTTCGTGTACGTATGAAAGACTTTAGCACCAACGTATTAAAGGGCCGAAACTTGCAGTATTATTATTGTTATTATTATTATTATCATTGTCAGTAGTAGTAGTAACAGTAGTAGTAGTAGTAGTAGTAGCAGTAGTAGTAGTTGAGCAGAATAAGTAAAAGTAACAGAAACAGGAGGAACAAGGACAGCAGTAGCACCACCATCAAAAGTATCAACACTATTAATATATATACGTGCAGGCCAGTGAACCCTGCTGTAATATAGACTATCATGACCTGCATCAGCTGAGCGGCCTTGTTGAACACACACACACACACACACACACACGTTTGCACCTTGCAGTCTCTAATCCACCTCCCGGTTCGTGACACGCCTCGTATTTCACCTCCGAGTGGACGAAAAGCACTGACCGTTCTCGTATTACATGACTTGAGGAGAAATTTAAGTAATCGTAGTAACGCAAGCCACTGATCACACCACCAGGTAATATTTGATAAAGTGATTGAAACGGACGAAAACAAACGACCAATTTCAAAGTCGGATGTGTTATACCCTTGTAGTGAAGTCGTTAGCAAGCCACACAGTTAGCTACGCATCTGTGGGTCTGGATTCGTATCTCCCTAACCTTACCTAACCATACCTTACCTAATATGACCTTACATACCCTTACCTGACCTAACCTTACCTAATATGACCTTACATACCCTTACCTAACCTAACCTTACCTAACATGACCTCACATACCCTTACCTAACCTAACCTTACCTAATATGACCTTACATACCCTTACCTAACCTAACCTTACCTTACATGACCTTACATACCCTTACCTAACCTAACCTTACCTAACATGACCTTACATACCCTTACCTAACCTAGCCTAACCTAACATGACCTTACATACCCTTACCTAACCTAACCTTACCTTACATAACTTAACCTAACCTTACCTAACATGACCTTACATACCCTTACCTAACCTAACCTTGCCTTATATAACTTAACCTAACCTAACCTAACCTAACCTTATCTAACATGACCTTACATACCCTTACCTAACCTAACCTTACCTAACATAACCTAACCTAACATGACCTTACATACCCTTACCTAACCTAACCTTACCTTACATAACCTAACCTAACCGTGTGTGTGTATGGGATGCGGCAACCTTGGTACATAGGTATAGGTATGTAGGTAGATATAGGTAGGACCCGCGGCTCATCCGTTTATCCATCTTCCTATTCGGACTGGTTGATAAATGTGTTCCTGGTAAAGTATGGTAACCTGAATCTCACGCTGGCCATGTGTCCTGAGGTTATCTCCCGCCACTGCGCCGGCTCAAGGGCCAATGCGATGAGGAACTTAGAGGAGATGAACAACAAGTCTATGAGCAGCCCTATAGGGTATGCCCCGAGTTTTATGTTTATACACTATAGCGAAGTAAAGGTTAAGTGGAGATGAAAACTAGGTAAAACTCTCTCTCTCTCTCCCTCTCCCTCTCTCTCTCTCTCTCTCAGCCCCTACACTCGGCATGCACACCACTCATCGACCACCTCATTTAGTCCACTTGAAGAGCATTACGAGATCGAAGTTGGGAATCCTCTGGTTACGCTAATCTCTGGGTCATTAAAGGCCATTGCGAATAGGGGTGAGGCGCTTTAGCTCATGTAAGGGGAAAGAGGAAGGGCAAGGGAAGGGGTGGAGAGCAGGAGGAGGAGGGCAGGGGAAGAGGAGGGGGGCAGAGGAAGGGAAGAGGTGGGGAGAAGGGGTATAGGTGGGTAGCTAGACAGGGAAGAGAGTAGATAATGAGCAGCGTAAGTAGAGAGCAATGACAGGGAATGCAAGAACCTGAGATTTATGGACCACTGAATTTGGTAAAATCAAAAGAGTTAGGAATTGAAAGATAAAGAGGGGAATGAAAGGAGCCGATATCATGGGAGGAAGTAGCGGAGAATGAGCAGTGAAAACAGTAGGAGAGGGTGAAGGGAGGGATATGAGGACGGGGCAATGAGTAGGATAGTTGAGATGATTTTAATGAAGGGAGGAAAAGAGGAAAGACAGGCAGCAGGGAGGAGGAAGAGGAGGAATGTTCGTCACTCTCCCTTTCTCCCTCCCTTTCCCTTTATAAGCCTTTCAATGGCCACTTTCCCCTCCAAAGACTATGCTCGTGAGAATGGCGGTAATGGAGGTGAAAGAAGAGAAATGGAACGCTACACACAGAAAAATAAACATCAATTAATCAATCACTCTAATATGCCAATAAAAAAACCTTCCAATATAACACACACACACACACACACACACACACACGAGACATCAAGACAGACACACTCACACCGCGACCGACGAACCTTTCACGAAGTTCAACACGACACTGGGTGAAGGTAATACTTCCGTGCAAGTCAACAAGCGGTAACATGACTTGGCGAGGTGTGTGTGTGAGTGTGTGTGTCCCTTGCTCCCGCCAGCATTAACGCCTCTCAAAGCCACCCGCCTAAACACACACGCTCCTTTCAACGTCGTGCTTCTGAGAATTAATTGCTTCATGCACTGTAAACAAGGATTCGTGTTACGTGTTAAGCGGCACTAAGCAAGAGTCTACACCGGTTGGCTGCATCGTATATCTTGGCGTACAAACTGAGCAACGTCCTGCAGTGGGGGAGGAGCGGACGAGCATGTGAGCGTCGATGAGGATTCTGGACACAGGCAGCGCTTTTGTGAGACGGGTGTAAAGTCTTTCTATGGGATGTATCGTAAGCCCCGGTAGGAATGGGAGTCTTGGGTGACCGTATGCTAAAAGAGGGTTCTTCAATGTATAGGTCGCGATACACTACTCATTGGGGAACCACGAGATAAGCACCAAAACCACGTGGAGCTATAGCGTATGCTCCTAACTTTACTTCTTCTCACATAGATAACCGAACACCAGACGGCGGGAGGCACACAGCTCTCAGGCATATAAAAAGGCTTACAATAGGTCGTGAGGGGAATGGATAACACAAAATTGGGTCACGTGAGAAAAAGTTTGAGCACTGCACTAGGAGGACCTTGCCTGCATGGTGGTCCGTAGCAACACAACGCGGCCACAGCATCTACAACTAAAGACTTTCACATTGATATATAGTAAGCGTTTCGCCATCTATAACGACTGCCGGGGTAGAAGACTTACTCTCCACGAAACACTGACGGCACTGACTCGGCGCCACTGTTGTCCTTGGGCCCGGTAAGACGTTCAAAGTTGAGGTAAAACACTAAAACGCTGCGGCACGGACGGGGGCGACGCTGGTGATCACGGCGCGTGGATGGAAACGGCGGCGGTGGTGACGACCGATAAAGGTCACGGTGTTTGTCTGCCGGGGAGGATCGATGCTGTTATATGCATACCACGTGGCTGACCCTGATACTCCCCCTGGACGCCCAAACACACGTGGCTCAGACCATAGCAACCAGTGTAAGGGGGACTACCCATTACAGACCAACCCTTAAGATGTATGATTGCAACGTGTTTCCCACCTATGCCGCATTTTCCTGCCATCATCTTTTAAGGGAGACGAGCTAATTTCAAATAATGAGTCAATATTCACCCTGGAAAACTACTTAATACGTTTAGCACCTTCCTATTTCTCTCTATATTCTTCTCGTGTATTCCAGCCTCCAGCCTCCTCTTGCTTTTTTTATTTCTTCTTATTTTGTTACCCTTTTCCTCCTCATATAGCACAAACGCATTAACGAAAAACACACACACACACATCTCCTTAAACCGCATCCACATACCTTTACCCATCAGCAGACCCCTTAGTGACAATACCAGCGGAGGACAGCGAGGGGTCACATCATACGGGACGCGGGTATCTGTGGAGACTCGTCCTGCGCGTGGGAGTGATAGGATCGGAGGTCGTGCACGCCGAGCTCTGTGGGAGGGCCAGGTTGTCAGGGAAGGGCATTAACAAGGACCTTCGTGTGATATGTCTGGTGATAGGCGGGAAAGGTGACAAACGCTGCAGGGTGGCGAGACACTTACAAATGAGTTTCAGTTTATTGCCTCGTCTCATTATTCTAACACATCCTCATGAATTATTATATTATTGATGATCTTTAATAAGGATAGTGTGGTTAGGCTTTTATTATTTTTATTAAGGGGTGCTGATGTAGGATAATGCACCGTTACGAGCCATGTGTGTGTGTGTGTGTGTGTGTGTGTGTGTGTGTGTGTGTGTGTGTGTTTCTGACAGATATATATCTCACAGCAGAATAAACTCGTACACTCATATTTATCATTCCCTTCACAGTTGTTCTTGTCCTGCATGTTCCCAGATCGTGTCTATAATAACCTTGACCACCATCCACCCTGACAGAGAGACACACTAACATGACTGAGGGAAATAAAAATCTGGGTTTAAATGATAGAGACGCTAATATGAGGGAAGGAAATAAGAATGAAGGTTTAGGTGACAAATTGAGGGAGGGGCTTTATATATCGTCACCCTCGTAAACAAAGCGTCTAAGTCATTATTTTCTACTTTACAGGAAATCAGAAAAAGAACTGTCATTATCTCATTTGGCTCAAGATTTAGGCAGATGTGAAAAGGCCAATTCTAAAACACTCAAACCCTGAATGATGAAGGCAACTATACAAAATTGGGCGTCACATGCTGAAAAATTGATGTAAACAAAAACCTGGAAATCGCTGAAAGATGACTTAGGCAATTATTTTATGTGACGATATACGATACACTATGTATACATGCCCTTGAAGTGGAAGTCTGCATCCGAAATACCTGACAACTTTTAATGTTAGCGAGTCCTTGTCAGGGAGGCCACGTTATCGCACTCACCACACTGGATTTTTCTATTTCTAACGCATAACGATTGTAAAAAGCCTCCTTAGTTAAGATTTTTGGCGATAACTAAAAGAGGGTGAAGTTATTTTCGTGGGTGCGACGTTTTTTTCTTAGTCTGAAATTGACAAATATACGAGGCTGAGTACGACAATATGGTAACGTTGGTCCTTGTCAGTGAGTCCTTTCTTTGCGAGTGTGTCCTTTAGTTTACCCATTTTCTTCTTTTACGCGGAGGAGTTTTAATGGGCAACTTATATATTTATGGGGGTACTCGAGTCGGTATTTTCGGACGCTTTCACCTCTCACATTAACTATTTCCAAAGGCCACTAAGGAGGTAATCGGGTTCTCATGAGTGCTGTTCTTATGTTCATGGTACAAAAGAAGGGTCAAACTATCACCAGGGTCATGAAGCTAACCATGGAAATGCCCCCAACTCCTACGAGAAATGTGTCAATTATGTGTGCCTACCCGGGCGCCGATAGGATTAATTAAGAATAGAAGCTCCATATGAGACTATCGTGGATACATATTATAGTTAAAGGCATTTGAACTGAACTGAGCCTCTTCATATACTAACAACTTTCACACAAACACACACACAAAAAGAGATATACTGGCGCGATCTGAGATGAAGTATAGATTCATTTTAAACTTGTACTCTTTAATTTTCTACTTTTCCCTTCATGTCTATTGCACCGTTTAATCTGTCTTCTTACAATTTCTCGTCAGTACAACGCTATTTACATTTATCCGTTGTTGAAGTGACTCATACCAGACTGCCATGAATTATAAAACACCATCAAACATACATACTACTAAATCAATTTGGAGGGAGGGACATTCTGATTCAAGTTTATGGCTGACATGTATCGTCACTCTCTGGTCAATGTCATCAACACTTCACTTTTTGTCTTTGTTATCGTGACAATTCGATGGTGGGAGGTCGGGCGAAGGGGACGCTTGGAAATATTAATAGTTGAAGATACGTATGACCGGTAAAATTATATATACACTGTTTATCTTTAGTGACATATTAATTGAGGAGATGAGATTAAATATAACTACGGTGGATTAAGATCTGCACTATTCTTCTTCTTCTTCTTTTTGTTTAGGTTTTTGGCCATTAACGCCACATCTCTCAGCTCTATATGAAAAAAAAATCGTTAAAACACTGAGTCACCACATTGCGTCAGCGCCCTTTTTGTGTCTATTCTTTGGTAGTGTTTATATAATGAAAAAAAAAAAGAAACATTAATAATTACCGCACGGTCAGAAAGGTTCGTATTTCTTGTGTATTACAGAAAAGCTTTACACAGGGTTTTATTGCCCTACAAATCATGCTATGTGTGTCCCTTCATGCCGACCAGCGATAAGGGAACGATTTGGCTCCGGGAAAAAATGACCATGAAAAAATATCACATAACGGTAGGGAGGGTCATTACTTATATCATTATTATTATTATTATTATTATTATTATTATTATTATTATTATGCTGATGGTTCTTTTGAAGGCTTAGTTATCTTGCGGCTTGTTAGCTTATCCCTTTTTCTTTAACTAATCTACCAACGAATCAAGAGACGGACTGGCTATCTAAAACTACACTTAAACACAAAAATCGACTATAACATGACTTACTTTTGTTTTCCTGCCTCTCCGTCACCACTTGGCAGCCGGACAGACACACGACAGCAACGGGAGTCTCCTCTTCACACACGTCAACGCATACTGTAGCGTCTTTTAGCCGGCCACGCCTCGCCGCGACACTCTAATCAACCTGGTGCAGTCTTCCTCGCGACCCGGCCTCTGCACCACCTTGCCATTCTCACGCTGACGTCAGGAAGGAAGACATTCACCTTTTACTGTCAAGGTTACTGGAAAGGACTGAGCTTGCTAATTTTCGCGCGAAGCTCCACACGCACACACACGCGTTATGCTTGTAGGAAAAAGGACACTTGTATCTATTCACACGCACACGCCATTCACCGCCACCAACCTTTTGATAAGAATGGTACCGTAGACTTCTGGTGAAAAGTATCCTGGTACTAAGCGGCGAAGATCATACAGTGTTAGATCATAAATTCGAAACGGCAAAGTTGATTGAAAGGAAGGAATGTTGTGTAAATATTCATAAGAGGGAAGACGGTAGAGAATGGAAAAGTAAAAGCTATTGGACACTGGAACTACACGAAGGAAGGAAAAAAGGAAAGGACAGAACGAGGAAATAGGGGAAAGTGGATGTTTAGAAAGAAAGAAGGAACTGGGAGAGGGAAAGATAAGAAGGGAAAGTAAAGGGAACAGAAGAAACTACACGAAGGAAGGAAAAGAGGAAAGAACAGAACGAGGAAAAAGGGGAAAGTGGATGTTTAGAAAGAATGAGGGAACTGGGAACTGTGAGAGGGAGAGGTACGAAGGGAATGAAGGACTGGACAGGGAAATGTAGGGGTGCGGGATATGAAGGGAGGCTTTTGGGGTCGTGAGTATGATGGAGAGTCGTTCGGGAGAGGGAAAAATAAGGGCGGGAGAGAGAGAGAGGGAGGGAAGAAGGGAGGTAGAGAAGAAATAAAAAAAATGAGAGGAAAAGAAGAATGACTGAATAATGTATGTATGTATGTATGTGCGTGAGGTATAGTTATTCTCTCTCTATCTATTTATCTCCATCTATCTATCTTGGGACCTTGAATGGGACACGGTCAGGACATTAGCTCAGGCCTGCGTCTTTCTTTCCCCCATTCCTCATTCCCTCCTCCTCCTTCTCCTTCTCCTCCTCGCCCTCTTCTACAGGTGAGCTCAGGTACTCGTGAGGCCCTTGATGCGGGGTCATTAGACGTGATTGGTGACCCCCGTTCCTCACCTTCCCTCACGCACATCATCCCTCTAGTGTCCCGTACCTCTCCTCCGGCCCTCCTCTCTGACTCCCTCTCTCTGCCACCCTCGTCTGCTACTCCCTCTGCCACGCATTGGGACACATGCCATTCGTTCTGGTTCTTATGGTTCTTGTGCAGTCTCCCCTCTTCCTCTTTGGTTCTGTCACTTTCGCTTTCTCTGTATGTCATTTTACCCATATATCATCATTCTTTCCTTTATTTTTGTTTATCTTTACGTCATACTCGAGTTACATCATCACTCTTTCTCTGTTTCAATCTTTTTACATCGTCTTCCCTTAACCTCATCATTGTTTTCTGTATTTCAGTCTCGCTTGACACAGTTTTCCTACCCTATCGTCCTTTCTTGTTTTGGTTCAGTCTCGCTTTAAGACATACTCGAGTTACGACATGGCTCCTCTTAACGACATCTCACATCGCCCTTCCTTGTATTAGTTCAGTCTCTCTTTGCTTCATCATCCCCTCACATCACCCTTCCTTGCATTAGTTCAGTCGCTCTTTGCTTCATCATCCCCTCACATCATCCTTCCTTGTATTAGTTCAGTCGCTCTTTGCTTCATCATCCCCTCACATTACCCTTCCTTCTTTTATTTCAATCTCTCTCTACATCATATTCCCCTAACATCATCCTTGTTTTGTTCAGTCTTATTTCTCATATGACTTGTTTTTTCCTTTGTCCTCGAAGCTTATCACATAGCATGGATATTTACATGTTAGATTATGATTATAGTATGACAAATATGATATACAGACACAAACAGACGAAAGAACTTAAAGAATCAGGCAGTTGGCAAAGGTTTGGATGTGAATAGAAGTGTAAGTATGCTTTGATTTATTGTGAACTTGGATGTGATATTATCTAAGAAACTAGAAAGACATGTATTCGCGTAATTCTGCACATGTAATCATTGGGTTCATGGTTCAACTTACTCACAGTGGATAACAAAATATAAAAGAAAATGCAGTTAATGAACGTGAAGGCGTTGAGGTAATTGTGACGAAAAAAAGAAGAGAGAGAGAGAGAGAGAGAGAGAGAGAGAGAGAGAGAGAGAGAGAGAGAGAGAGAGAGAGAGAGAGAGAGAGAGAGAGAGAGAGAGAGAGAGAGAGAGAGAGAGAGAGAGAGAGAGAGAGCTGCAGTTTACCCCCCAAAATAGCCGAACACGTCATTCTATTGAGGCACAGTGGTGGGTGTACGTGAACTTGCCACTTCCTGGAAAATTATGCACCGGTTCCTGCCCTTGGTCGTGCGTGCATGTTTACACGTCTCGAAAAAAAAATTGGGTACTAGGAATGAAGTTTTTTGCGCTTCATTTCAAGTCTGATAGGCGAGTACAGGCACACACATGGAGAGGTAAACACACACAAATAAATAAATAAATAAATAAATAGATAAAAAATAAATAAATAAATAAACAGACAGATAGAAAGGAGGATAAAGGAAAACAGACAGACAAAGAGAGATAGACGCACATATGACCAGAAAGGCAAGTACATAGACACACAGACAGACACAGACAGCCATATATTGACAGACATATATAATTTGCCTTGGGCCGACCATCAGCCCCCACCGGGAAGAAGCCGGCGCAATAGGCCACGACGTAAAAACAAAAAAAACAAAAAAAACAGACATTTATACACAAAAAAATAGATAGACTGGAAAAGATAAACGGATTTGAAGAGATAGAAAGGACAGACGAAGGACGAAAAAGAGATATGAACAGACACGACATATATAGAAAGAAACGTACACACAGACAAACACATACACACACAATAGAGATAAACAGCCTTATAAATCACACCAGTTCCAGGAATCTGCCCGAGTAAGTAGAGAAAAATGAGAAAAATGAGGTAACAAGATGCAATTGGAGGTGGAAGTTGTGTATGCAGGGAGAGAAAAAACAAGAATGCGGTGAGGAAGAATATGTTTATCGAGTGAGTTAGAGAATGAGTGAGCAGGTATGAGAGTGAGTTAGTAGAGATAAATGAGAAATATGAGGTAACAAGATGCAATTGGAGGTGGGAATTGTGTATGCAGGGAGAGAAAAAACAAGAATGCGGTGAGGAAGAATATGTTTATCGAGTGAGTTAGAGAATGAGTGAGCAGGTATGAGAGTGAGTAAGTAGAGAAAAATGAGAAAAATGAGGTAACAAGATGCAATTGGAGGTGGAAGTTGTGTATGCAGGGAGAGAAAAAACAAGAATGCGGTGAGGAATAAGTTAATTGAGTGAGTTAGAAAATGAGTGAGCAGGTATGAGAATGAATTAGTAGAGATAAATGAGAAAAATGAGGTAACAAGATGCAATTGGAGGTGGGGGTTGTTTATCCAGGGAGAGAAAAAACAAGAATGCGGTGAAGAATGTTTATCGAGTGAGTTAGATAGTGAGTGAGCAGATATCAGAGTGAGTTAGTGAGTGAGTGAGTGATTAAGTGAAGATATGAGTGAATGAAGGAGGGAATGAATACAAAGAAATGAGAGAGTGCGAGGAACTACTTAAATAATCGGTCGAGGAGGTGGATAAAATAAGTGCAAAGTAATAATGGAAATAAAATATAATAGCACTAAGGGGAAGACTGAGGTAAGGGAGGGTAGGAGGAGGGAGAGAAGGGGAAGAGGGAGAGAGAGAACAAAAAGCAAGAACTAGGACAGGAGGGTGAAGGGAGAGAAGTATTTACAGCTTTGTGAGGAGGTGATTGGAAGGACCGGGGTGGGAGGGAGGATAAGGTGAAGACTGAGAGTAGGTTATGGAAGGGTTAGGGAAGAAAGGGAGAGAAGGAGGAAGAAATAATTTAGATAGAAGGGCAGTATTGAGAAAGCCGTAACTGGAAGGGGAAGTGGGGAAGAAGAAGGAGGAAGGAGGATATGGGCAAAAAGAATAGGTTATGGAAGGGTTAGGAAGGATAGGAAGAGGAGGAGGGAAAGAGCATTGAGACAAGAGGGTGGTATTGGGAGAGAAGTGACTGAAAGGGTAGATGGGGAGGACAGTAGGGGTGGAGGGGGGAGGACAGGGAGAGAAAGAGGGAAAGAAAACTGAGACAGGAGGGAAGTATGGGGAGAGAAGTGACTGGAGGAGGAGGAGGAGGTGAGGTGGAGACTAGAGAGTAGGTTAAGGGGGGGAGAGGGGAAGGTCATGGGCAATAGACTGACGGAGCGGAGAGGGTGGACGGAGGTCGATTGAGGGTAATGACTCTGTGAATGAAGGTCAAATAAGGGAAAGGACTGTGCCGGGAGTGTACAAGGTCTGAGGGGTGACGATTTGCATTGCAGGGTGAAGGTTACTGAAAGGTTTGGTGGAGGGGTAAAAATTAGGCTGAAGGTAATCGTAGAAGATGCTGGTTAACTCTTGCATTAGTTAGTTGGATAGCATAGGGATAAGATTGAGTTGAAAGTCCCTACCACAAGAGGTGAAGAGGGGCATGCAGTTACAGTCTAGAAACAAAAATGAATCTGACAAAAGCGATGAAGGATACCATAGTAAGCAAGAGTGTAACAGACTTTGAGAGTTGTGTGTGTGGAGCATCCTCCTTCCAATACCATGATCCCAATAAAGAGATAAATCCCAATCCAATAAAGAGACAGACAAGGATTTTGCAGAGTGTGAAGATTTGGGAGGGGGAACTTCCATCCTCGAAGAAGTTGACAGAAGGGCTGATATGGCAAGACTGACCGATTGACTAGTTATAAAATGTGACCAGGCAAAGCTAAGGTGTACGGGGGTCAAGGTAACAGGTGATGCGGGCTGGGGGAGAGAGGAGAGCGGTTAGGATGCCTGCCTGAAGAAGGGCTTGTCGGAAAAACTGGTTGGTTGCATAAATTTGCCAGGCAAAGAGGGAATGCATATGCTGAGGGGAAGGATTAGGATTGACGATAGCTGGGGAAGAGGAGGAGGAGGAGGAGCTGGCTTTCTGTGGGGGGCTGTGGGAGGGTTGGAGGAGAGATGAATGCCTGAAGAAGGGCTGGTAGGGAGAGACTGGTCGGTTGCATAAAGTCGCCTGGCAAAGAGGAGTGCATGTCTTGAAGGGAGGATTAGAGTTGACGAGAGCTGGGGAAGAGGAGGGCGGAGTGGCTGGCTGGCTGGGGGAGGGCTGGGGTATCGACCACACCGCCGGGGAGGGACTCACACACACACACCCAAAAGCACCCTTGGCTAACAGTGCCTGGCGCGCGAGGACTGTGCCACGACCTCGCTCCAGCGCCTCCTGTCCTCCACCTCCCAGCGACGCCTCGACACCAACGCCCCAAGTACTTCCCATCGCGCAAGAGTACCGATCCAAGAACCATTCCAGGGCCCCGAGGGAGTGTCAAAGGGTGCATTGCGGTGTCAGGGGAGCCGCCGCACACACATACAGACACACACACATGCCCGCACGAGACGTTGGGGTTCGCAGTAAGGCAACAAGTGGTTCCTAAAGTGTATATATACCTGTTTACCGCAACGAGTTCCGTGTGGGATCAGTGTCTAGTTGATTGCCTTCATGTCCTTCCCGGCGATCGACCGACGAACCCCCGCCGCAGTACGAGGAACCGAATGATTGAAGAGAAGTTAACGAGTAGGAAAAGGGATTGAAGTACACCGACAAGACACACACAGAACAATAAAGAAGACAAAACTATCGTGCAAAGGAGGAGCGAGGGACAGGATACGGACACCTTCCCCTCTATCCGTGGGTCGTGTCATGTGTTAGACGCTCAAGTGGTAGTTAATCGGCACGTGACGGCATGATTAAGGATACAACACTACACGAGACTAGTGACATCAAAGGACACAAATCAGATCCATCAATTCATCAACCCGTCCTGACCTCGTGAGTGTCTAAGGTTAAGTCTGAAGGCCACGTCGGAGCGTCATTCTTCGGGGGTCTGTTGAAGAGTCTGGCGTAACGAGGAACCCGCAGGAGGCCGGTGAGTGAGGCGAGGCAAGGGCCCTGTACTGCCACGCTAGCCCACCGCTTCACTTACCAACTTAACGTCACGCTACTCCAGGAGAAATCAAGGCCATTCCTATTACCACTACCCCCCCCATTCCTGATTTTGTGACCCCCCTTCCCTTCCCTCCTCCTCCTTCCTTAGTTATCCCCGCTTCTTCAGTTCCTACGTTCTTCATTTTTTTTTTCTTTCTTTCCTCACCCTCTTGTATGATAATCACACTGAAACATTGCTGGCGCGACTCCTACTACCCCCCCTCTTCTTCCTCCTCCTCCTCCTCCTCCTCCTCTTCTTCCTCCTCCTCCCCCTCCTGTCCTTGACCCTGTATACCTGTACTCTTATTACCCTCCTCCTCCTCCTCCTCCTCCTCCTCTTCCTCGTAAACACACCTTCCTCATTCTCCTCATAAATCCAAGTTAGTGTCTCTTTTCTCTCGCCTCTACTTCCTCCTTTCTTCTTCTTGTTCTGTTTTTGTCTGTTTTATTTGTTTAACTTTTCTTCTTCTGTTTTGTCTTTCTTTTATTTGTTTGTTTGTGTCTACTGTCTTGTTTCATATTTGTTTCTATCTGTCTGGTAGTTTATTTGTTTATCTCTTTACCTGTTTATCTATCTATCTACCTACCTGCCAATCTGCTTCTCTATCTATCCATCTATTTATCTATCCATCTCTCTATCTATCTATCTATCTCAAGTTTACATCAATCTCAATCCTCTCTCCCTTACCTAACCACCTCCACACACACACACACACACACACACACACACACTTACACACACATTTCCTTTCTCACCGCCGTACCAGTCAGACACATTCCTCCTCCTCCTCCTTCTCTTCCTCCTCCCCCTCTTCCTCCTCCTCATGGCCGTGGCGACGAAGAGACCTCCCTCAGTGTACATCGTGGTGCAGAATGAAGGGAACCAAGAGACAGAGAACGACAAGAAGGAGAAGGCGGTGCTTATCACGATCTTGCCGAACGTAAGTCAATGGGAATGTTCTTAGAAATCACCACCACCATCACCATCACCACCATCATCACCATCATCACCAGCGACCTCCATCACCATCACCACCATCACCCTCACTATCAGAACCAATACCGAGGCAGTCATTATCATTAGCAATAGTGTACTTTCATGTGTAGTTACCTCTAATATATGTGATTACTAATGTTGCTAAAATGAATCACAGTGGCCATTAGTGAGTGAGTGTGAGTGTGTGTGTTGTGTGTGTGTGTGTGTGTGTGTGTGTGTGTGTGTGTGTGTGTGTGTGTGTGTGTGTGTGTGTGTGTATAAAAAGTGTGAACGTATAATTTTCATTCCTGTTATGCATTCAAGTGTAATTTTTTCCGCGCTTAAATTAGACTGCCCTCTTCTCCCCTCCCCCCCCTCCCCCTCCTGCTCTGTTATGACCTGTTTTTTTATAATAATAGTAATAATAATAATAATAATAATAATAATAATAATAATAATAATAATAATAATAATAATAATAATAATAATAATAATAATAATAATAATAATAATGATACTACAACTACTACAAATTATATTACACTAAACTATAATAAAGACATAATTACTAACAAAAAAAAGCTTATTCTGATTTATTTATTTATCTTATTTATTCATTTATTTATATTATCATTTATTTACTTATTATTCATCTTTTTATTTTGTGTGTGTGTCTCATGAGTGTGTGTGAGAGTGCCGCCATTACTCACCTGTCGCTAATTGACCAGGTCCGTAAACACAATCCAGACGGGAATGACAAACTACCCCCTTCAGGTAACACACACACCTCACCTGTCACAATCAATGCACCTGACCCCTTTCTCCTCCCACCCCCTGTACCGTTCCGCCCACTATTACCCTTCCCTCCCCTCTCTCTCTCTCCCCCATCAGGCTCTCCCATTCTTCTTTCTATCCTGATTTCAGTTATATTAGTCTTTCAGTTTCTCCCTTCCTACCCTTGCCTCCTCCACCCCTGTCCCGCCCCAGCCACTATTACCCTCACTCCCCTCTCCCTACCCTATCAAGCTCCCCCGTTATTCTCCCTCCTCTGATTTCAGTTGTATTTGTCTCATTTTCTCATTTTTGTATAGTAAAGATGCAGCTTGTCCTAACCTTGCCTCCCCCGTCCCTCTCCTACCCGAGCTACACCCAACTTTACCTCCCTTCTCTCTCCCTGCCACATCAAGCTCCCCGTTTTTCTTTCCCGATTTCAGCTGTAACAGTCTTTCACGTTCTCCTTTTTTTTTTTTTTACGGTAAAGTTCAACCCTTCCTATCCTCGCCTCCTCTCAACCTTCTCCTACCCGAGCTACACCCAACCTTACCTCCCCTCTCTCTCCCTGCCCTATCAAGCTCCCCGATTTTTCTTTCCCGATTTCAGTTGTAACAGTCTTTCACGTTCTCCTTTTTTTTTTTTTTTACGGTAAAGTTCAACCCTTCCTATCCTCGCCTCCTCTCAACCTTCTCCTACCCGAGCTACACCCAACCTTACCTCCCCTCTCTCTCCCTGCCCTATCAAGCTCCCCGGTTTTTTTTCCCGATTTCAGTTGTATAAGTCTTTCACTATCTCCTTTTTTGTACAGTAAAGGAAGCAGCTCAAGGGCATAAAAATAGAGAAAGAAAAGAATGCCTTACCTGATATCTTTTCACTAATTACTCACCTCCAGTTCTTCCAGTTTATCTATATATTGCTTGGTCCTATTTCATCTATTTCTCTTATATTTCACTCGTGGTTTTGTAGCTATTATTGGCAAGCTATCATAACCACTACATAACGAACCATATTACCCCCATTTCCTAACCTCGTCCTTGTTCCATCAGCCTTCTATTTCCCATAACCAGTCTGTTCTTCACTCCACACCTATCGACATATCACTTTGCCGTGTTGACCATTACACAACGAGCTCAATTTCTCCCTATCCTAACTTCGTCCTTGTTCCATCAGCCTTCTATTTCCCATAACCAGTCTGTTTTTCACTCCACGACTATCGACATATCACTTTGCCATGTTAACCACTACACAACGAGCTCAATTTCCCCCTATCCTAACTTCGTCCTTGTTCCATCAGTCTTCTATTTTCCACAACCAGTCTGTTCTTCACTCCACACCTATCGACATATCACTTTGCCGTGTTGACCATTACACAACGAGCTCAATTTCCCCCTATCCTAACTTCGTACCTATTCTATCAGCCTTCTATTTTCCACAACCAGTCTGCTTTTAACTCCACGACTACCGACATATCACTTTGCCGTGTTGACCATTACACAACGAGCTCAATTTCCCCCTATCCTAACTTCGTACCTATTCTATCAGCCTTCTATTTCCCATAACCAGTCTGTTTTTCACTCCACGACTACCGCTACATTACTTCACAACGAGCTCAACTTCCCACTATCCTAACTTCGTTCCTATTCTATCAGCCTTCAAACTTCCACAAACAGTCTGCTTTTAACTCCACGACAATCGACATATCACTATTGCCTCATCACGTAATCCACTCTGGTACATTCCATCTCACTATACCTTCTCCACCTTCATCACGAGCTTCATCCTCACTATATAATCACCCTCCACCCTTATCAGTCCCTCCACCTAATTCAACATAACTCATCACTTTTCCCTCACCACGTAATCCAATCTGGCACATTCCTTCTCTATATCCCTTCTTCACCATCATTGCCATACCTTTATCCCCACCATACAATCGGCCTTCCACCCTTACCAGTCGCTCCACCTTACCTCCACCTAACATGCAACAGAGGAATGGACAATAGCATAAGGGAGTGATGGATGTCTATGGGGTACGCTGTGAGGAGTGATGAATGCAAGGTCAGTCTCCTAATGACCTTAAATTAACATACTTGCCACATGCCTGAAGGAGGAGCTAGGAGTGACCAAAGGGATGTTACGCAAGAGTACATTTGTGTGTCTGCTGGAGGTCACGGAGATTAGGAGAATGTGAAGGATATGGATGTAGTGATTATGTAACGATTGGAGACAGCGGGAAATAAGTTTGTAATTCTAAGTTGGGAAGATGAATGAGGTTACTGCGAATGAAACTGTTAAGGCTCTGGTAGGTTTTTCCATGTGGCTGCCTTAAGTTATTCAGTCAAGCTTTTTTTAATCGTCTTTCATTCACAGCCATTCAGTCAGTTTTATCGAAATTGTCCCAAAATTCACCGAGTCTTTCTTGGCCGATATCCTTCAGGCTTTGTGAAAATTCTGCGAGAAGTTTTTTTGCGTTGTCCTCATAAAAATAAACAGAAAAACTATATTGAAAACTACTTCGTTAACCTCTGAAGGCAATAATAATAACAGTAATAAACGCGAAAGCAATGCGGTTCAGGTTACAAAGTTGAACGAAGAAACAAAACTAAAGAAAACATGTGAAATAATAACGCCAATAACAATGATAATAATAAAAGAAACATGTACTTAAATAATAACGTGGGAAATAATAGTGAGAGACACCTAAGAATGTTTATACAGAAAAAAGAAAAAAGGAAGGATTTAAAAAGACTAGATATAACTGGTGTGTGTGTGTGTGTGTGTGTGTGTGTGTGTGTGTGTGTGTGTGTGTCGCCTTGGTGCTCTGTCAACCGGAAACAATAATTAAACAAGAAGTAATGAGCAGGGAGAGAAAATACACACGCAAGGCTTTATAAAATAGTACTCCAGAAAATTAAATAAAAAATATCACGGACACATCAAAGAGGCGTGCAGCTGCGTGTGGGACGAGACGCTGCGTGCAGTACCATCATTAGACACGTCACTCACGCGTTTTGTACTCGTGTCTCTGGGGGCGGCCTCGGCGTTAATTGGAGTACTTAATGCGTTCGGGGACTAATTTATTTCAGCTCTCACGACAAGTACACAGATAGTTTTTGGCGGTTGTTTATGCACGAGTGGCAGTTGGGGTGGTTGTAGCGTCTGATGTATATAGAAAGATAGGTAAAAACATAGAGGGTCGTATTTTAAGACATTTCACATCACAAGAACACATATTTGACAAGGCATTCGTAGGAGTTGTGGGCATTTCCGGGAGTACTTTTATGACCCTGGTGGTAGTTTGACCCTTCTTCTGTACCATGAACCTGAAGAAACACTCATTGGAAGCCGACTGACCCCCTCTTTGACCTTTAGAAATAGCTGATGTGAGAAGCGAAAGTGTTTTATAATGCCGACCAGAGAGTTTTTGACGATTGTTTACGCACGACTGGATGAGCTGTTAGGTGGTTGTAGAGTCTGATGTAGATAGACAGAGAGATAGGTAAGTACATATAAAGTTTTGGGGGTTGACAACTGTTGGTCTGCTTCCTCTTCACGTAAAAAAAATCTTAGTGGAATAATATAATTTGTATTGAATGAGAGAGGGCAGAGGATGTTTAAAGAAGTAAATTGCCGGTGTAATGTACAAATAAATACTGAAGGAATGGCTTGATTAGGCAGTATGATTAGATTGGAAATGTATATAAATTTGCATTACTAAAGGTTGCTTCTGCATAATACACGATACGGTTTGGTTGGAGTTTAAGGAAATGAAAAGGAACAGCGTGAAGAAATAAAAGTATATATAAACTTCTTTTTAAATATTTACCAAGCGTCATGAATATATATCAACCGTAAACTGAGGACGAACGAACGACGACCCGAAGCAGTAAAAAAGAAAAGTAGGTCGACACATGACAAGTATAACAAAACGACCCTCACTAAACGACCCTAACGAATACAAGGGACAAAGCCGGATAATGACACGAAGAAGAGGCGAGGCGGCGGAGGAGGAGGAGTGTGGGGCGAAGGTGAGGAGCCGGGGCGGTGAAAACAGAGGCGGGGAAGAACACTAGAGGCCACGGAGACATAATTACAGATGGTGGCGTACGTGTGGGGTGAAGCTTGTGTATGTAACTCACGAGACTGTAGGTGTGTGTGTGTGTGTGTGTGCGTGTGTGTGTGGGTGCAAACCGGATGTAAGGCTGATAAATGAGCGTCTGCAGCTGGGAAGAGGTGGCAAGGTGTACTTAGTGAATTAATGAATGTTTGAATGGACGGGAAAGATGGTGTGAGGGAAATGGCTGAAGGGAAGGGGAGTATGGGGTTAAGGGGAATGGCTGAAAGGGAAGGGAAGGATAGGGTAAGGGGAATGGTTGAAAGAGAAGGGAAGGATAGGGTAAGGGGAATGTTTGTAAGGGGTAAGGGAAATGGCTGAAGGAAGGTGAGGCAGGGGTAAGGGGTATAGCTGAAGGGAAGGGTAATAAGGGTAAGGGGAATGGATGAAAGGGTGGAACAGGAATGGCTGAAGGGAAGGGTATGTAGGAAGGGGTAAAAAAAAAAAAAGAGAATGACTGAAAGGAAGGGGAGGAAGGGGGAAGGGGTAGAAGTGGAGGAACATGAACCAAATACACTACATATTTAATTACTTATCTTTTTTTACAGCCAAGGAAGCAAAAAAACGTATTGATGAGAAGTAAAAGACTGCTAAACACTGCCCCTATATAAAAAAAAAAAAAAGTTCTGAAAAGTGGCCAAAAGAGAGGTCAATTTCTTAAGCCTACAATATTCTTTACATAACACTGATGGACGGGTGAAGTAGCAAAGTGGTGAGAAATATGAATGAAAGAAGAGAGATCAACTTATGTATAGTATAGAATGTGAGAAAAGAATAGTTTAGGGCAGAGTGTATCAAGACACCTCTCCACCCGAAATTGACCTGTCTTTTGGCTACTCTTTACTGTTATCTATTATGGGAGAGGCGAGTAGCGGGCTTTTTTTTTTTTTTTTTTTGCACTCTTTTTGTTGCCCTTGAGCCGTGTCCTTTGATGTAAAAAAAAGTATGTATTCTTGTATTTGACCATTATTGTTGTTGTTGTTGTTGTTGTTGTTGTTGTTGTTGTTGCATTCTCACAACGCTGGACTCTTAAAATAAAGGAGCATCGGATCGCCTTGGAAGAAGCTTAAGTGGCGTCTTGTCATATCCAACTCTCTTATTACGATTCTTATTTCTGGAACGGTACTCGGCTGGCGGCATTTTACTCTTCCTTCTCTTGTTTATTATCTCCGCAGTCCTTGACCCGGCTTCGTTAATAGAACAAACGAAAGAACAATCAACACTTTCTCTTTTTATGGTGATGAATGTTTCGTCTTGGAGAATATGTACAAAACGGAGGAGATTCATTATTTATTTCTTATTCATACTTTCCTTATTATTTCTATCATTTATTATTATTCTTAAGTTGGGGGTGATGTGGAGCGCTTGCAGGTCTTATAGTGTTTGTTTTCAGGTCTTACGTGTTTGTTTGTTTGTTTGTGTTTTTTTTGGGGGAAAAGGGAAGGGAAGGGAAGGGAAGAGTAGGGAAGAGGAAGGAAGAGAAGAGGAGGAAGGGAAATAAAGAGAAGAGAAAGGAAAGGAAGGGTATAAAATACTTAGAAAAGGGAAGGGAAGGGAAGGACAGGGAAAGAAAGGGAAGGAAAGGGAAGTAAAAGAAAAGGAAGGGAATTAAAGGAATAAAAGGAAAGGGAAGGAAAGGCAAGGGAAGGGAAAGAAGAAAGCAGGTATGTATGTATGTATGTATGTATGTATGTATGTGTGTATGTATGTATGTTTGAAGGTACATGTGTTTGTGTGAGTTTTACGAGCACTTATTTAAAATAAACTCTACGGAACGATCAAGCCGCATTACACTAGCACCAGATAACCACACATACCAACACACTTTTCTATTAACAAAACCTCTTTCTCTAATTACACAAAGGGCCATTCACACGTATAGACGCTGAGGTACTGACCACACCCACTACAGACGATTAGTGAGCCTCCTGCGGGGAAGATAATGTTGTGGGTGGGGTGAAAAAGCATAAAGCTGATGTCCTAGGCAGAGGGAAGGATCAGGTAGGAAGGGAAGGGAAGGGAAGGGAAGGGAAGGGATGGTAAAGGAATAGCATGAAAGGAAAGTGGAGGAAAGAAAGGAAAACAAAGGAAACGTAGTAAAAGGAAAGGAAGAGAAAAAAAGGAAAAGGAAAGGAAATAATAGGAAGGGATGGAAAGGAAATAGAATGATAGAATTAGTGATCACATAAAGGGAAGGGAAAGGAATGAATGAAATGGGAAGAGAAGGGAGGGGAAGGGAAGGGAAGGGTAGGGAAGGGAAGGGAAGGGAAAGAAATGGAATGGAATGGAAAGTAAGGGGAGAAAAGTAAAGTGAAGTAAGGGGAAGTGAAATGAAATGAAATGAAATGAAATGAAATGAAGTGAAGGGAAGTGAAGTGAAGTGAAGTTAAGTGAAGTGAAGGGAAGAGAAGAGAAGTGAAGTGAAGTAAAGTGAAGGGAAGGGAAGACCATAGAGGGGAGAAAAAGAAAAGAGGAGAGAGGAGATTTAATTACGCAATGCTGAATCTAATGTACTGATTGTTTAGAGGGGAGTGGTAAGGGAGGGAAGGGGAGAGGATCAAGGGTCGGAAGAAGAGTGTAAAAACAAACAGCAATAAAGGGGAAGGAGAAGACAGTAATGGGTGAGCGATTATAAGAAGATGAATAGAAGACATATGAAGAAGGAAGAGGAAAAGAGAGAGGGAGAGAGGGCAGAGAGACAAAGAGAGAAAGAGAAGCAGAGAGACAGACAGAGACAGACAGACAGAGAGAAAGAGTTTTACCAAGAAGAGAAAGAGACGTGAAATTAAGTGGAAAAAAACCGAGTAAGTGGTGTTAAGAACGAAAGACAAATGCAACTTAGATTATAAAGAAGGAAAAAATAGTTAAAAAAAGAAAACCGAAGAAAAAAAATAATGTACGAGAAACTATTATAGAAAGAAGAGAAAGAGAGAGAGAGAAAAGGCATAAAAAAGAGGTCAAGGCTAAATGAGAAGGAGGAGGAGGGGGGAGGAGGAGGAGGAGGAGGAGGAGGAGGAGGAGGAGCCTATCACCTTCACACTCCTCTTCTACTTAACCTCCCCCCTCCCCCTTTTCTCTTCTCTCTTCCTCCCCTCTTCAGCTCCTCAAGATAACAGAATTTCACGGGCGATAAATGAGAAAGAAAAATGTGCTACAAGAATCAGTGAAGAAATTTGTACAACGTAAGGAGGAAGAAGTAGGAGGGGAGGAATGGGAGGGGAGATAAGGGAAAGGATTGGAAGGGGAGTTAGGGAAAGGGAGAGGAAGAAAATAGACAGAAAAAAGAAGTTGAGGAAAGGAAAGGAAGGGAAAGGGATGGGAAGGAAAGGGAAGCTGAGGGAAGGGAAAACATGCATGGGAAGGGAAGGGATGAGAACGGAAAGAAAGGAATTGGAAGGGAAGAAAAAGAGAGGAAAGGAAAGGAAAGGGAAGGCATGGGAAGGGATGGAAAAGGAAGGGAAGGGAAGGGAAGGGAAGCTGAGGGAAAGGAAAACATGCATGGGAAGGGAAGGGATGAGAAAGGAAAGAAAGGAATTGGAAGGGAAGGGAAGGAAAGGAAAGGAAAGGGAAGGGAAGGGAAGGGATGGGAAGGAAAGGGAAGGGAAAGGAAGGAAAGGGAAGATAAGGGATGAGAAGGGAAGGATATATAAGGGAAGGGAAGAAAACAGAAAGAATAAAGGAGGCATGGAAGGGAGGAGAAGGAGAGGGAAAGAAAGAGAAAAGGAAGGGAAAGGAAAGGAAAAGGAAGGGAATGGAATAGGAGGGGTGAGACTGAAAGGAGGGGAAGCAAAGTAAAGCAAAAGAAGTGAAGTGAAAGGAAGAATGAGGAAGCGAGGCAAGAGGAGGTAAAAAAAGAGGAAGGTGGAGGAGGAGGAGGAGGAGGAGGGGCACAACACCTTAACAGCACACACAATTTTCCTCTTCCCTCCCTCCACCTGCGTGACAGCCTCAAGGTCAAGTCCTATTAATCAGAGAGCGGTAATTCCCCCCAACACACCTGTCCGCACGGCCTCCTCCTCCTCCTCCTCCTCCTCCTCCTCCAACTTTTTCCTTCTCCTCCTCGTCTTTGTCCTCGTCCTCGTCCTCCTTCTCTTCGTTCTCCTTCTCCCTTTTTTCTCCTCCTCCTCCTCCTCCTCCATCTCCTCTTCCTCCTCCTCCTCCAACTTTCTCCTTCTCCTCCTCGTCTTTGTTCTGTCCTCGTCCTCCTCCTCTTCGTTCTCCTTTTCCCTTTTTTTTCTCCTCCTCCTCCTCCGTCTCCTTCTTCTCCTCATCCTCTTTTTCCTATCCTTTCTAATCCTCTTTTTCTCCAACTTTCTCCTTCTTTTCCTTCTCCAAATTTGTTCTACTTCTCTTCTTCTCCTTCTCTTCTTCCTCCTCCTCCTCCTCGTTTTTCCAGACGAACCAATTAAATCACTAAAAACAGGCAAGTCTTGTTTTATGCCAGTGTTTAATATTGCCTATTTTTCCATGTTTCTATGTTTCTTCTTCTTTTTTTGTTTTCTTGTTTGTTTTTTTGTTCTTGTTCTACTTGTTGTTGTTGTTGTTGTTCTTCTTCTTCTTCTTCTTCTTCTTCTTCTTCTTCTTCTTCCTCTTCTTCTCCTTGTCTAAGATGGCGCTCCAATGTAAATGCGTATTTTTTTCATCCTCATTATCTTGTCGGGCGAAGCGGAGCACAGATACTTATTAAAATTGCAACCTGACAGCCGGGATCCAACTCTCTCTCTCTCTCTCTCTCTCATTCCCTTCCCTTCCCTTCCCTTCCCTTCCTTTCCCTTTCTTTCCCTTTCTTTCCCTTTTTTTCCCTTCCCTTCCCTTCCCTTCTCTTCTCTTCTCTTTTCTTTTTTTGTACATAACTATGCCTTTAATACCTCATCTATTATATATTTTGTAAGATACCCTTAAAGACTTATCTGTATATTCTACGTACGTATCTCTATGCAAACTACACTGCCTAAAGACTCTCTGGCCATTAGCTTATTGGTGTTTATAGACTGTGCTGCTTAAAGTCCCTTCCTGCGTCCTCTCTCTCCTCTATAATCCTCTCAACCCTTCCTCTCGCAATCTTCTTTATTACTTGTATCATAATCATCCCCACGCCCTTGTCCTTCCTGCCTTCCCTTCCCTCCCTCATAATCCTTTTCAATATCTCTGCAAACTCATTATGGCTGGCTTTTTAAATCGTCTACTTTCTCTTTTAGTGTTTGTGTCTCAAGTACTCCTTTGCGGCTTTTCTATTCGTCTTTCCTTCCCTCCCTTTCTCTCCTAATCCTTCTCAGTCTTTGTGCAAACCAATTATGCTTTTTATTTCCCCTCTGATTTTTCTAAGCTCTTAACGGTGATATGGTTGTGGTAATACTGTCTCTGGAACACTCACACAGCTAGCCAGCCATGCCTCACCATTAGTCATTCCTTTCCCCTCGTTTCCACCATTCTTGTAAGTCTCAATTCTTCTCCATATCCATTATCATTTTCTTTATCGCTCTTCTGACTCCTCTAGGGCGTTCAGGAGGGCAAGGTTATGGTAATTGTGACCTCCAAAACACCCAGCAATCAGTACAGACCTCCTCCTTCCCTTCTCTCCTTCCCTCCCTCCTAGTAACTCTCAATTCTTCTCCATATCCATTATCATTTTCTTTATCGCTCTTCTGACTCCTCTAGGGCGTTCAGGAGGGCAAGGTTATGGTAACTGTGACCTCCAAAACACCCAGTCCTCCTCCTCCTCCTCTTCCTCCTCCTCCTCTCCCTTCTAGCAATCCAATCCTTCTTCGTATCCATTATTTCTATATTGTATTCTGATCCTTCTAGGGCGTTCAGGAGGGCAAGGTTATGGTAATTGTGACCTCCAAAACACCCAGTCCTCCTCCTCCTCCTTCTCTCCTTTCAAGCAACCCAATCCTTCTTCGTATCCATTATTTCTCTATTGTTCGTCTGACTTTTCTAGGCTGTTCAGGAGGGCAAGGTTATGGTAATATTGACCTCCAAAATACCAAGCCATCACCCTCCTCCTCCTCCTCCTTCTCCTCCGCTTTCTCTCCATTCTCTTACCACACTTGCAGCTAATACTAATTAACTGATTTGCTACGGCACCGGGGCACAAGACATCGCGTGCGGGGGAACAGTAACTACCAGGAGCCTTTGCCCAGCTCGTCCATGTGGAGTGTGATTTGAACATTTAAGATTTTTTTAAGTGTATATGCTCTGGTGTGTCTCCCTTCCCAGCGGTGCATTAAAACAGTGAAGAAAAGTGTAAAGCTGTGCGGTGTTTTGGTATATATAAAGGGTTCATATTCTTAAACGTATAGGGAGGTACATTACGAGTATTTCCCAAGGCCATAGAGAAGATTAGTCGAGTTTCCATGGGTGATTTTCCCGCTCAAGGCGCAGAAGTAGGGTAAAACTATCACTAGGGTTACAGAACAGTCCATGGATATTTCAGCAACTTCTTCTAAGAGAGACTTCAAACAGACGAGCTGAGGCCCCGATACGTTTACTTAAGAACAAGTTTGATAAGGCTGTCGGTAATCGTCTCGCTCAAAGTGCAGAAGTCGGGTAAAACTATCACCAGGATCACATAACAATCTGGGTCTCCATTACGACTAATTCCCAAGACCACAGAGAAGAAGATTAGCCGAGTTTCCATGGGTGATTTTCCCGTTCAAAGCACAGAAGTCACGTAAAACTGTCACTAGGATCGCAAAACAGACCATGGATATCCCAGCAACTTCTTCTAAGAGAGGCGTTTTAAACAGGCACTGATACGTTTAACTAAGAACACATTTGATAAGGCTGTCGTAGAGGGAAGGGAAGGAAGGAAAGGGAAAGAAAAGGAAGGCATGGGAAGGAAAGAGAAGGAAAGGGAAGGCAAGGAAAGATAAGGAATAAAAAGGGAAGGATATATATGGTAAGGGATGGACAGAGAGGGCATAAAGGAGACATGGAAGGGAGGGGAAGGAAAGGTAAAGAAAGAAAAGGAAGGGCAGTTTTATAAGCCTAGTGGTAGTTTGACAAGGCTTCTTCTGCAGCATGAACGTGAAAAAAAAATCATGAGAACTCGACTGATCTTCATTGTGGCTTATAGTTATTGGGAGAGCCGAAAGTGGTCTTCAAATAAATTACAACGATCATTAGCTAGATAAGTTAATAATGGTTCTTCTCTCGCTAAAGAATACATGAATTTAGATCGAGGAATATGAAAACCTGGGAGTAAATGAACCGGCCTAAGAGAGAGGGAGACAGAAAGAAAACGGCGACCTTGGTGTTGTCGGGCAAACTCCTGCAGACCGATGGGACGGGTAAGTACTTGACCGGCGGGCGGGGAAAACGATAGGCCGCGGGGGAGAGTTCGAAGGCCGTCCGCTGATAACACACGATAACAAACGACCAAATCCCACCCAGACGGCAATTAGCCCGGACACGCGAACGCTCCATTTTCCTTGACCTCGCAAAAAAGAGCGAAAAAAAGAGAAAAAAAATCAGGGTGGAGTGGATACGGAGGGAGGGACGAAGAGGTTAGGACATAAAAGTGGACAACGAACGCCATCTGCCTCTTACACGAACACCCGTAGCTCAAGGAGGATCCGGGGGGGAGGGGGGGGGGGGGCAGAGGGGGGACGATCCATATGTTAGTGGTACCTGTGGCTTGCTAATTAGTACCCAGGTAAACGGTTATTACACCTGAGGGAGGAGGAGGAGGAGGAGGAGGAAAAGGAGGAGGAGAAGAGAGGAAAGGCGCGTGACAGGTGATCGAAGAGTGGGAGAGAGAGAGACCTTGGCGCCTTGTAGTAGTAATAGTAGTAGTAGTAGTAGTAGTAGTAGTAGTAGTAGTAGTAGTAGTAGTATAGTAGTAGTAGTTGACGTCTCTTCTGGCTACTCCTTCTGTTTACTTTGCAGGAAGAGCGATTTAGTTTTTTTTTCTTTGTTTACTTCCGTTGAACTGTTTATTTCCTTTACTGCAAAAAAGTATAAGCAGTCGTGTTAGTTTTTTTACAGTACAGAAAGTAGCTCCAGGAAAAAAAAATATATATAAAGAAACAAAAAAGAAACCCCACTAATCACTGCTCCTATAAAATTAACTACAGAAATGAGTGGCCAAAAGAGAGGTCAATTTCGGATGGATGGATGTGTCTCTATTCTCTAAGTAAACGAGAAGAAAGAGAAAGCATAGGGCACGGCTCAACCCAAGCGAGTTCCTGGGCACCTCTTTTGATAGGAGGCCACCTCTTGTGATTCTCTTTTTAGGAGCAGCGAGTAGCGGGCTTTTTTTTTATTACTGTCTCCTTTTTTGTGTGCCCTTGAGCTGTCTCCTTTGTTGTAAAAAAAAAAATAATCGACACGGCTTCCTCGTGAATATTGCCTCGGCGACAGTGATTAGTCAAGTTCATCAGGGTGTGGACGTGCGCAGCGAAACGAGTCCTCGCGTCTGATTGATTCGACGTCGTTGTGGTTAATGTTTCGGCGACGCACCGTGATCCATCAAAGGCTTCAGGGATGTTCTTGTTTTCGTGATTCTTTCCTGCGTGCCCCACAACTGGAAAAGAGCCATGTTGGAGATTCGTTAATGTTTTTTTGTAGTATTTTGAAAGTTATATCTGATACACGAAAGATAAGAATTGGGAACGCTCTCTCTCTCTCTCTCTCTCTCTCTCTCTCTCTCTCTCTCTCTCTCTCTCTCTCTCTCTCTCTCTCTCTCTCTCTCTCTCTCTCTCTCTCTCTCTAGTGATTTTTCTGGGTGTCGCACAATTAAAGAAAAGTCATATTTGAGTTTCTTTTTTTATAGTATTTTGAAAGTTATACCTGATACACGAAAGATAAGAATAGGAAACTCTCTCTCTCTCTCTCTCTCTCTCTCTCTCTCTCTCTCTCTCTCTCTTATGTCCGTCAAGCCATACTGACTGGCATACGCATCGTCTAGCATCTCGTTTCGCTCACCTGACAACACCAAACACACCACAACTACGAATTCCAGTCCCTGTGTGGTGTGGAGAGTGACTGAACGGGGAGGGATGACGGGCATTAGTTCCCCTTTTCTACACATAAATCGTCCCTTTGTAATCACCAGAAAATGCCCAGGAAACCACAACCATGAATTCGTCGCCGTGTGGTGTGGGGAGGCCGAGGAGGGTGACAGACATGAGTGGACAGGACAGAGAAAACGTGATAAATGAGGCAGACTAACTCGTTATGCAAAGCGAGATCCACTAGGGTTAAACATGGGAGCTGGAACCACCCACTTGACATGGTGATATGGTAAACTCCTCCCCCTCCTTGAGAATTGGATGGCAACTACACACTCAGGAGGAATGAAGAGGAGAAAAATCATAAAGAAACAGGAAATACACGATTCCAGATCACCGTTACCAGACGAAAGACTTCATAAATAAATATATAAATCATCCCTTCCCACTTCATAAATAAATATGTAAATCATCCCTTCCCACTACATTAATAAATATATAAATCATCCCTTCTCTTAAATAATTCTGCATGGCTTTCCTGTCTTTTGCTATCGTCCTATTTGATGTGAAATTTATCAGAATGTGTCCGAAGGTGCTATTTAACCAACATTATCAAACAAGTATTTTTCATAACCAAGCGACGATGCAAAAGAAATCCCTCCGACGCACTGAAACGAAGAACTATCAGGACGGGTTGATCTTTTACTCATTCCACGTAACTCGCCCCTCGCCCGCCCATAAGCCCTGCTCCAGCTTATTCATGTATTCAGGCGGCGAGGGAGTGTGTGGCCGCGGGTTGCTATATAAACTGAGGGGGAGAGATTACGAGAGCGAGGGGCCAACAGTTCCCAGAGTCACGTCGGGCTGTTTCTGAGTAATTACCAGCAATCTTTTCAATTAGTGGTTCTGTTTTTATTTCTTTCGTAAGTTGATGTAATTTACGTGTGTGTGCATTTCTAAGAGTTGTTGTTTGTAAGGGTTGCTGCCATGCTAATATTTTCAGTTTTTTGTCCTTTTTTTCTGTCTGTCTGTCTGTCTGTGTGGATCTGTGAATGTTGGTTTGATAAAGGTTGCAAGTTGATCTCTCTTTTGGTCACTTATTACTTTTATCTTTGTGGGAACAGCGATTAGTGGTCTTTTTTTACACCTTTTTTGTTGCCCTTGAGCTGTTTCCTTATCTGTAAAAAAATATTCGAAGTAAGAACGTTTGATTTTTTTCCGTTTATCCCCAACCGGTTATCTTTCCAAAACACCTTTACTTCTTTTCTTTTACTCTAACTCTTCACTTCACTTCTTATTTCTCTCTAATTTAATTTTCTACAACGTTCCCTCCTTTCTTCAAGTACTCCTGTCAATCTATCTACCTATCTATCTATTTCTCACATTATATTCCATCACTTTCCGTATAAAGCATTCAGTTTATTTACCTTCCCGTCTCACGCCGTCCATATCTTTACTGTCCCGTCCCAAGGTGCTCACTCCCGTACCTTCCTGTCTCTTTCCCGTCACTCCCTTCGTATTCTTCTACAATTTCTGGGTTGCTACTCCGTTACCTTGCAGTTTGGGGTGAATGTGAGTCCCCGGTAGCACGGCATCGTTTTCTCTCGTGTTCCCTCCCTGGGCCTATCGAGCAACACGTGTCTGGCTGCCTCGTGTCCCTTACAGCGCTGATGAAGGAGAAATTTGGGATGCGATCGAGACCTTCTTCAATGCAATAATTCTTTTCTTCTTTTTACTTTTGTTTAATTAGTTTGGTTTAATGAAGTACTATAGGCTGAAGATGATGATGAGGCTAGCAGGCAATTAATACGTTACGTGAGTCTTTCTAATAGATGTAATTCTGACTCATCATGTCGTGGGTTGAAATGATTGTTCTTGTTCTTGCTTTGTTGTTCTTGTAGCACAGTTTCGCAGAACAATGGTGAGGATAAAATCTAGTTCCTGAAATTATGAAGGTATGCTTTTGTAATTTCTTCTGTGCATTCCTTGGCGACGCGGAAATTGAACAATATATTTCACTGAGCAGGAGAGAGTTTTACGTCAGCCAGGCGGAGCTCCGAGTCACTATTTGCACACCTTCACTTTTTTTCTACCTTTTTCCTTTTTACCTGCGTTTCCGGTTAACTTTACTTCTCTGGTCTTTATTTTTGTGTATCCCTTGCTATGCTCGTAGGCGTGGGAGGGGCGTGAGGGGCGAAGAAATAGGCGAGGAGGAGGTGGAGGAGGACTAGGATGTTGAGGAAGAGGAGAAGGAGGAGGGTAAGGAGAGGAGAGGGAGGCGGTGGAGGAGGAAGAGGATACTGATGAGGAAGAGGAGGAGAAGTAAAGAAAGGAGGAGGGTAAGGAGAGGAGAGGGAGGCGGTGGAGGAGGAAGAGGATACTGATGAGGAAGAGGAAGAGAAGTAAAGAAAGGAGGAGGGTAAGGAGAGGAGAGGGAGGCGGTGGAGGAGGAAGAGGATACTGATGAGGAAGAGGAGGAGGAGTAAAGAAAGGAGGAGGGTAAGGAGAGGAGAGGGAGGAAGAGAGAGAAAGAAGAAGGGAGAGGAGGAGGGGAGGAGAGGGAGGCAGTGGAGGAGGAAGAGGATACTGATGATGATGAGGAGGAGAAGTAAAGAAAGGAGGAGGGTAAGGAGAGGAGAGGGAGGCGGTGGAGGAGGAAGAGGATACTGATGATGATGAGGAGGAGGAGCAAAGGAAGGAGGAGGGTAAGGAGAGGAGAGGGAGGCGGTGGAGGAGGAAGAGGATACTGATGAGGAAGAGGAGGAGAAGTAAAGAAAGGAGGAGGGTAAGGAGAGGAGAGGGAGGCGGTGGAGGAGGAAGAGGATACTGATGAGGAAGAGGAGGAGGAGTAAAGAAAGGAGGAGGGTAAGGAGAGGAGAGGGAGGCGGTGGAGGAGGAAGAGGATACTGATGATGATGAGGAGGAGGAGTAAAGAAAGGAGGAGGGTAAGGAGAGGAGAGGGAGGCGGTGGAGGAGGAAGAGGATACTGATGATGATGAGGAGGAGGAGCAAAGGAAGGAGGAGGGTAAGGAGCGGAGAGGGAGGCGGTGGAGGAGGAAGAGGATACTGATGATGATGAGGAGGAGGAGTAAAGAAAGGAGAATAAGAGAAGAAAGAGACTACTGAGTTTTGGGATGACCCTCTTCTGGCTACAGGAGGGATATCCGGCTCAGACCAGTCAATGTGATGCCAACGAGGAGTTCCAGAGAAAGCAGAAAAAAAATATAGGCATTAATATAGTACGAAGGATCATGCGAGCTTAATCTAACACTTTATGAACCTAGGTCTGGATATATTAAGTAACTCGGAGAAGAAAAAGGTCATCTATATCATACTGTTTATAGAATTGGCGGAACAACAGACGGATTATTAAAAAGCAGTAAGATAGCAAAGATGATCCGGGTGTAATCACAATCTTTAGGGGCCTCTGAAAAAGCTGTCTGGAGATATTAACTTACTAACTCGAAGAAACAAAAGGTCTTCTATTTCACACTGTTTATAGAATTGGTGGAACAACAGACGGATTATTAAAAAGCAGAAAGACAAAAAAGGATCATCCGGGTGTAATCACAATCTTTAGGAGCCTCTGATCAACCTGTCTGGATATATTAAGCAACTCGAGGAAACAGAAGGTCACCTAATTCATACTGTTTTTAGAAATGGTGGAACAACAGACGAATTATTAAAATGCAGCAAGACAGAAAAGAATCATGCGGGTGTAATCCTGTTTATAGAATTGGTGGAACAACAGACGGATTATTAAAAAGCAGAAAGACAAAAAAGGATCATCCGGGTGTAATCACAATCTTTAGGAGCCTCTGATCAACCTGTCTGGATATATTAAGCAACTCGAGGAAACAGAAGGTCACCTAATTCATACTGTTTTTAGAATTGGCGGAACAACAGACGGATTATTAAAAAGCAGTAAGATAGCAAAGATGATCTGGGTGTAATCACAATCTTTAGGAGCCTCTGATCAACCTGTCTGGATATATTAAGCAACTCGAGGAAACAGAAGGTCACCTAATTCATACTGTTTTTAGAATTGGTGGAACAACAGACGAATTATTAAAATGCAGCAAGACAGAAAAAAATCATCCGGGTGTAATCACAATCTTTAGGAGCCTCTGGAAAACCTGTCTGGATATATTAAGCAACTCGAGGAAACAGAAGGTCACCTAATTCATACTGTTTTTAGAATTGGCGGAACAACAGACGGATTATTAAAAAGTAGAAAGACAAAAAAGGATCATCCGGGTGTAATCACAATCTTTAGGAGCCTCTGATCAACCTGTCTGGATATATTAAGCAACTCGAGGAAACAAAAGGTCGCCTGATTCATATTTCTTCAAGACTTGGCGAAACAACATAGCGTTCTTAAAAGACAGCAAGACAAAATAAAAAGATGATCCGGGTGTAATCACAATCTTTAGGAGCCTTTGATCAACCGGTCTGCATATATTAAGCAACTCGAGGAAACAAAAGGTCACTTGTTTTATATTCCTTTCGTAGACTTGGCGGAACAAAATAGCGTTCTTAAAAGGTAGAAAGACAAAACAAAAAGATTCTCCGGGTGTAATCACAATCTTTACGAGCCTCTGGACACCGCCACGTCTGAAGGCATTAAGTAACAGTTTGCGAGAAGGAGCGAGGTCGTCTTTAGGGAATGTCAGATTATACGATTTCACGAGAAGCAGCAAGACTTAAAAAGATAATCTCGAGTTTAATGATAATATTTAGAAGCTTCTCAACCCTCACGTCTGAAGGAAAATACGTATCTGTTAGCGAGAACATACAAGGTAGCTGTCCAATATTAGATAGACAGATAGATAGATAGATAGAGATAGAAAATGAGAGAGTGTGTGTGTGTACGTGTGTGTCTGTGTTTCGTATCTTCTTTATAACATAGACGGACGAGGACGCTGGCGGGGGGCGGCGGGGGGCGGCGGGGGGCGCAGTAATGTATGGGTATAGCGACCTTGACTGTTATGTGTCTGGAGGGGGGGCAAAGGGGGGTGATGGGGGCGGGGCGTCATTAATACGTGGGGGCGGAACGAAGACGAGGTGAAGAACAAGGCCACAGAAAAGGAGAAGGAGGAGGAGGAGGAGGAGGAGGAGGAGGAGGAGGAAAACATACCCTACCCCTTACCCCTTCCTCCCTCCTCCTTACTACCTTTCCTCCTTCCCTTACCTCCTTCCCTTACCTCTCCTTCCCTCCCTCCCTTTCCCCCCACGCAGCGACCCCTCCGCCTTACCTTCTCCTCCTTCCCCTCTCACCTACCCTCCCACCTTCCCTTTCCCTCCCCTTACCCCCTACTTCGACTCCTTACCACCATTCCTTCTCCACGACTCCCCTCCCCTGTCAGTTCCCACCTTCCCGTTCCTCCACGCAAACGTTGGCAAGTCCCAGGGGCCATAAGTCAGGGCAGGGTGTTCCAGGAAGCCTCACCGCCGTCTACACGCTACCACCAGTTGTGTGTCAGCCCGGCAGCCGCTCGGAGGGAAAGCGTGAGGGAGTAAGGACAGTAGAGCCACTTTTGGGCCCGCACGCAAGACACACACACCCGTACCGTCCACCTCCTTGCCCTGCCCGCCACGCCCCGCGCCCGCCGCCTCTCTTTCAGTTCTGACGCGAAGGTGTTCCGGGTAAGCGCCAGCGAGGAGGTTTTGTTCTGTTGTTCGCTATTATGCTTTTATTAGGCACCATAACGCTCATCCTTAACGTTGTATAAATGCAGCCGACGCACGCTTGCACGCTATATGAGGGAACGGGGGATTTTCAGGGAAGGTTTTGCGGAATTACCACCTGGAGAATTGAAGACAACATGCATTATAACGAAGTAGGTCCTGCATGGAGGGGAAACTTTATTTTTTTTTTCTAGGAGAGTAAAAGGGAAACTCACTACACTGAAGACAGAAACATCGGAAACAACAACTTGAGAAAAAAAAGGATTGCATCGAATAAATGAATCCTCTGAAACTCATTGAATTGCTACCCAGACTAAAGGATTGACATGACGACTTTTCAGCTCGATCGCCTCTGCTGGGATCGTGTTTAAAGGATCGGGGACTATAACAAGGGATCGGAACCCACCTCTACATAATACAGGATAAATTTCGCATCAATAAAACGTACATAAGAGATAGGAAAGCCTCCCTCCCTACAAAATACAGGATAACTCTTGCATCGAACAGGGCGTAAACAAGAGATAGAAAACCACCCCTACAAAACCTAGGATAAATCTTGCATCGACCAGGACGTACAAGAGATAGGAAAGCCTCCCTCCCTACAAAATATGGGATTAATCTTGCATCGAACAGGACGAAAACAAGAGATAGCAAACCACCCCTACAATATACAGGACACATTTCACATCCCATAAGACAATAACAAGATGGAGTAACCCCCCCTACAAAACACAGGTTAAATTTTACATCAATTCCACAGGATGAACGCAAGACAGAACGGCACTGGAGTTGACGTCTTTCTCCTCCTTCCTCTCCTTCAAAACTGACCGTGTTCCTTTAGAGTCTAGAAATCAAGAGAACATTAAGGACGGAAAAGATACACCGACTTATTTTCACAGTTTTGGGTCTCCTCGAACGCCTTTTTTTCTTCTAACGCGAGACTGAATAAGAAAAAAAAAGAAGTTACTGAGGGGTTAACGAATCACTGTTTTTGTATACTTTTCTCTTTCCAATCGTGTTCACTTCCCTTAACTTCACACCTTTACTCCTTTCCAATGCACAGGATATTTGCTTCCCTTGTAACGTTAGGTCCTGGGAATCCGTCCACTTTTCTCTCTTTAATCTCATTCGCTTCCCTTTACTTTTCATCTTTTAAATCTCAATCGTTCACTTTTACTTCTCACTCTTTAATCCACTTTCTTTCTACAGCACAGGAACTTTACTTAATCTCTCTTCGATCACGTTCGCTTCCCTTTACTTTCCATCCTTTAAATCTCAATCGTTCACTTTTACTTCTCACTCTTTAATCCACTTTCTTTCTACAGCACAGGAACTTCACTTAATCTCTCTTCAATCACGTTCGCTTCTCTTCACTTTCCATCCTTTAAATTTCAATCGTTCACTTTTACTTCTCACCATTTAATCCACTTTCTTTCTACAGCACAGGATCTTTACTTAAATCCCTCTTCCGAGACCTCACTTCCTTCGACTCCATGGCGGGGCTTATGCATAGAAATTTACCCCTTAGCTACCCGCGGTTCTGTAAGCTCCCCGAAATTTGTGACGCACCTTCCCGTTGGCCTTGTGTGAAAGCGGCCGAACAGAGCAGTATGGTCGTAGGCATCTAGCTAGGGGGGGGGGGGGGGGGGGGGAGTTTTTCCAATCTCTTTCTCTCTGTCATGCACGTGAGGCGAGACGCGAGAGGTGAGTGTCCTATTAGGTAACTCACGGGGTACATTCCTTTGTTGTCAACCTAGTCTATATAATCCTCCGTGACGTCTTGAGCTGTCCCTGTTGTTTCTTGCACCCTGACTCCCACCTGACTCCTCATCGCCTGTCATTCCCACTCTATCCCTCATTCCCCTTGTAACCTATCCTCAGTCCTTTCAACCTATCCCATTCTCTTTCAATTCATACACTCTCCAATCTCCTTCTATTCCACCCGACTCTTCATCGCCTGTCATTCCCACCCTATCCCTCATTCCCCTTGTAACCTATCCTCAGTTCTTTCAGCCCATTCCATTCTCTTTCCATTCATACCCCAAACTCTCCAATCTCCTATTCCAGCTGACTCCTCATCTCTTGTTATTCCCACCCTATCCCTCATTGCCCTTGTAACCTATCCTCAGTTCTTTCAGCCCATTCCATTCACATTACATTCATACCTCAGACTTCCTATTCTCATTCCTTTCTTCTCTTCCCACGTCCTGTCCTTGCCGCTACGAGCCCTCTGACCTACTTAAATAATCCACTATACACATGTTGTTTTCTCGGGGCGACCTACATAGCTTTTCCTGTCACGACCTCCTGTCCCGCTTCCTTCTCAAAGTCCACAGCAATCTTCTAAAATACAAATTCCTTTATGTCCTTTTATTCAGCACGGCGGTTGTGTCTGTCATTTTTACCGGGTTCTCTGTTTTATTTCACCGCTGTTTGTCTTGTTTGCAGTGTTCCTATTTGGGTCTTCCTATAATGACTCTTCCTTTGCTTCATAACTCCTTTCTTTTCCCTCCCTCCGCAGTCCCTCCTTTCTCTGTAAACGATCCTTCCTTTCCCCCCCTTAACCACTCTTTATAAATCTTATCTCTCATTACACATTCCCTTTCTTATTTATACGGTTTAATTTTATAACTTCTTCCTTTCTTAATCGCCTACAAGCACACATCTTAATTTATTAACATAAGCAACTCTTACACTTTTCCGCCTCCATAATAATATCACGCAATGCTTACTTAACCTGTCCAGCTATTTCACTTCTTTATCCTCGTTAACACGCACCGTAATGTCTCAGTTCCCATGACAATAACATAACAGTATACCTCACCCAACCTCATCTTCGTGTTTACCTCTATACAACTATACCAGAAAACCTTGTCATATATACTTGCGTCCTCCCTTCTCCCTCACGAAGAAAACCAATTGCCTAGTCTTCCTTACTAACCTTCACACCTTCCCCTTATCTCACTCCTCTGTATCTTTCTTATTTTCTTTCCCTCACGAAGAAAACCAATTGCCTAGTCTTCCTTACTAACCTTCACACCTTCCCCTTATCTCACTCCTCTGTATCTTTCTTTTTCTTTCCCTCTACACAAGCATAACAGAAAACTTTATCAAATATACTTGCGTCCTCCCTCACACCCCAAGAAGAACCTATTTGCCTAGTCTCCCTTACTAACTCTTTCACACCTTCCCCTTACCTTACGTCAATCCCCTCCCTGACCAAACAGACCTCTACATAACCATAAAAGAAAACCTCATTAAATATACTTGCTGCCTCCTCCTCACACCACAAGAAGAACCTATTTGCCTAGTCTCCCTTACTAACTCTTTCACACCTTCCCCCCCCTCACCTTACGTCAATCCCCTCCCTGACCAAACAGACCTCTACATAACCATAAAAGAAAACCTCATTAAATATACTTGCTGCCTCCTCCTCACACCCCAAGAAAAATCTATTGCCTAGTCTCCCTTACCGACTCTTTCACACCTCACCTCACCTCACTCCCCTCCTTGACCAAACAGACCTCTACATAACCATAAAAGAAAACCTCATTAAATATACTTGCTGCCTCCTCCTCACACCCCAAGAAAAATCTATTGCCGAGTCTCCCTTACTAACTCTTTCACACCTTCCCCCTACCTCACTCCCCTCCCTGACCAAATAAGAAAACCTCATTTAATATACTTGTGTCCTCCCATACCCACACCCCAAGAAAAACCTATTCCTTAGTCTCCCTTACTAACTCTTTCACACCTTCCTCTCACCTCATTCCCCCCACCCCCCTCATCAGCCCCACACACAGAGAGGGGACCAGCGCGCGGCCTTCCTACCTACCTGCCTACCCTCACTGGACAACCTGCACCTTCTTCCCCTCCCTCCATACTCCACTCGTTCACATTTTTACCCCCTCAACCCCCCACTCCTCACCCCCTTCCCCCCACTCCACCCTGCCTGACCATCCACAAGGGGGCGACATGCGCATGACCTGCCTAACCTGACTGGCCACCCCCTTCACTTCCCCCCCCTTCTTCCCCTCTTCTCCCCTCACTCCCTAACACACCTGGATCGCGCGGCACAGTTCAGTTGTCGCGTGCCCGCCGCCGTGCATGGTGTTGACACGGGTGCAAGTCAGTGCCAGAGCCAGTGTGGTGTTGGTGTGGTAGTGTTGTGGTGGTGGTGGTGGAGACGAAGTGCGGTCTATGGTGGTGGTTGTGGTGGTGTGGTGGTGGTTGATTTGGTGTTGTAAGGGGTTAAGGTTGTGGTTAGTGGTGGGGTTGTGTTTGTGTATGTGTATGTGTGTTTGTGTGTGTGTGTGTGTGTGTGTAATTAGCGTGTGATGTTTGGTGAAGTATGATTACTGTTTGTTGCGACTGGACGTGGTAATGGTGGTGGTGATGAAGGTGGTGGTGATGGTGGTGGTGATGGTGGTGGTGGTGATGAAACTATGCAAGGTGATGATAGTGTGTGATGACGCTCGAAAAAATTCTAATGACTACTATAAAGGATTGCAGTAGTAATGGTGATGGTGGTGGTGGTGATGATGGTGGTGGTGGTGGTGGTGGTGGTGAAGGTGGTGATGGTGATGATGGCGTTGATAATAGTGTTTCATGTTGCTAATACACGATAACATCAACACACACACACACACAACAACCCCCCCCCCCACACACACACAACAACCCCCCCCCACACACACACATACAACCCCCCCACACACACACACATAACCCCCTCCTCCCCCCCACCCCACACACACAAGAGGCAGGACAGAGACAAACAGAAGGGCTGACACATAAAATTATCGAAAAAATTATCCCTGCAAAATGGGCGTCACGGGAAATCTTTCATCCCGGGATTAAACAGGGTGGGGGCCATTGCCAGGGGGGGCGAGGGGGCGGGGGGGGACGGGGGTGACCTTACACGCCATCACCACCACCATCACCACCACCACTACCACTGTTGTTATTATTGTTGCTGTTAATGTCTTTGGTGGTGGTGGTGATTGTGGTGGTGGTGGTGGAAGTGTGTCAAGAGTGTGGTAGGTTGTGTTAAGCTGTGGTGTGTGTTTGTGTGTTTGTGTGTGTTGGAGGGGGAGGGAATGTGTGTTGATATGAGAGTGTGTGTATGGGATGCATTGTGTGTGTTTGTGTTTGTGTGTGTGTGTGTGTGTGTGTGTGTGTTTATTTGTGTGTGTGTGTGTGTGTATGTGTGTTTAAGTAAATTCGTTAGTCGATATTTCAGTCTGATGATTACTCTGTCTGTCAAATATTCTGTGGGCCTTTAAATCAGTTTCTTACACTTCGGTCAAATACAACATCACTCTACTTCTCAATATCCACCAGCCACCAATCGCCCCTTTCCTACCGATGACCTCTCTCGTATGAATATCGCAGAAAGAATTAACGAATACTACACACACACATAGACACACAAGCATACACACGAATACAAACACACAGACATACGAAGACGGTCACAAAATACAAATAAACAAAGACAACTAACTACATGCAGACAGGTACCAAATCATCCCCCTTCGTCGCAATGCATAATAACGGTAATAACAACAATACTAATGATGTAATGACCACGAGCATGTTACTGTCCCCGAGGCCACATGCAACGCGTACAGTGAATGGGAAACTACGGTAAAGAAGAGCTGCAGGTCCCTCCTTTCTGACTATACGTTAGGTCATGGCCTTTTAAGATCCTACAGGACTTCCATTTTCTTGTGTTTTCTTCATTATTTTTGCTGTGATCTTCCCCTCTTCATCCTCTATCCCTCCTCTCTTCACCTATCTCCAGTTCATCCAGTTTAACTCATCCTCTCTCCATTTATTCCCTCTTCTCCGTCCCCATTCAGTCCGACTCATTCATCCTTCCCCTTCCTCTTTACCCTCTACACCCATCTCGAGGCTACTCCTATCATCTCCTCTCCATTCATCACCCATCCTCATCACCTCCTTGCCCTCCCTTCCTCTTTCTATCAGTGACCCCCTATTCCCTTCTTCTCCCACGCCCCCTTTCCCTTCCTCATCCATACCCTCATCTCCTTTTCCCCTCACTCATCACCTCCTTGTCCTCCCTTCCTCTTTCTATAAGTGACCCCCTATTCCCTTCTTCTCCCACGCCCCCTTTCCCTTCCTCATCCATACCCTCATCTCCTTTTCCCCTCACTCATCACCTCCTTGTCCTCCCTTCCTCTTTCTATCAGTAACCCCCATTCCCTTCTTCTCCCATGCCCCCTTTCCCTTCCTCATCCATACCCTCATCTCCTTTTCCCCTCACGTCCATGGCCTCCTCTTCTCCTCCTCCCTCATAACGGTACAAGGTCGTATATCGCGTCTAATAAAGTTACCGTTCCAGGTGTCGCTAGCATAATTACTGTCTTTCACCTGTCAGCTTTGGACGCCGCGGGAGGAATACTGATGATGTAGGGACGGGAACCTGTTTTTTTTATTTCATTATTATCTCTTTTTATATAGAGTCGCGCAGAGGTTGAGGCGGACGGATATGCACTGAAATGAGGAGAAAAAAAGTAATCATATTTTTAATCTTACCTTGCTGACCTGTGCGGGCCTGTCCCTTCCTAGCGAGTCACCTAAAAGCAAAACGAAAACACACATGTTAAGATTTGTTCCTTTTAAAAGCTTCGTATAATAGAACAGCACATACAGGAGGGAGGGAGAGGAGTTATAGAGGCCCCGCAGAGATACAGAATAAATAAATATATAAGAACAGAAAAAAATAACATATATCCCAATCCATTCTTGAGTCAGCATCACACGAGCTAATCTTAACTCATGTGGCTATAAGTATGCATATATAAACAATCACACATACATACATACATATATACATACTTACATACAGATAGACAGACGAACACACACTCATACACCAACACCCACACACACACAAACACATACACACACAGATATCAATGGCTACAAACATTTCAGTATTACGCCATTTATTTCACACCTTAATGTTTTCCTAATTTGGGTTTATGGCGTACGAAAGAGGTGCTTGAGTTCGTTAATGCGGCTTTTATGTGACCTTCAGTTAGTCTTATCAATGGCTACAAACATTTCAGTATTACGCCATTTATTTCACACCTTAATATTTTCCTAATTTGGGTTTATGGCGTACGAGAGAGGTGCTTCAGTTCGTTAATGCGGCTTTTATGTGACCTTCAATTAGTCTTATGCAGCGTCGTCTCTTTGGTAACTCGTCTCTCATGGGTGGTGTTGATGGGTGTTGGTTATCCACGATCGTCCTTGGAATCTACCTCAGCGGAGATCACCCCAAGTTGTGTTCATTCTTTCCTTCCTCTGATTATCCTTTTCTCGTGCTTATTCTCATTTTCATTCCTTTCTTATTTCCTTCCTCTTTCTTATTCCTTTTTCATTCTCTGCTCATTCCTTTCTCATTCCTCTGTTCATTCCTTTCTCATTCCTTTCTCTTTCCTTTCTCAATCTCATTCCTTTCTTTCTCATTCCTTTCTCATTTCTCTGTTCATTCCTTTCTCATTCTCTGTTCATTTCTCTCTCACACCTTTCTCATTCCTCTATTCATGCCTTTCTGATTTTTTTCTCATATCTTTTTCATTCTCATTCTCCTCTTGATCACTCCTTTCTCATTCCTCCGTTCATTTCTTTCTCATTTCCTTCCTCGGTTCATTCTTTCCTTCCTCTGCATGTCTGTTATTCACGCTTGTCCTTTGAATCTACCATAACGGTGATCACCCAAGTTATGCTCATTCTTCCCTTCCTCTGATTCTGATGACAAGACTAATAATTTACGTGTTGCGAAAGATACAGAGATGGTGGATAAAGATTTTTGCGATGTGTTTTAGATTGAATAATGGGAATTCGTGATTGATTAAAGTTTGGGGAATTACAAGTGATGGATGATTAGATGAGTTTACACAGAGCAAGAAAAGAAAACTAGGTCTGACTCACTAACTAATAAAGAGGAACAACCAATAAAGAAACAAATATCAACCATAAATCCACCACCACCATCACCACCACATAACAGAAACGAACTATATTTAATGAAAACAGAAGAAAAAAGAAAGTTGCAGGCGATGTTGAAAGTGGCGTATCATAAACCAGCCTCATAAATAAAATAAAAATAAAATAAAAATAATAATAATCATAATAATACAACCACCACATTCCACCACCACCACGGAGCAGGATGTCTCGTTCTTACTTAGAAAAAAAAAGATAATGTTACAGAGAAGAAAGTAAAGGATTACAAACTAGGTCCATAGATTAATGATAAGAAAATTGATAAATCCAACACGATATAGTAAATAGACATATAAATTGATTCTTACTTAAAACACACGAAATATAATGTTAGAGACGATGAAGGTGAAGGCTCATAAACTAGATAACTTGACCCACGAATGAATGATAAGAAAATTGATTATATAATGCAACAAAATACCACCACAACACATAAATAGACACTTACTTAAAAACAGACGAAATATGATGTTACAGACGATGAAGGTGAAGGCTCATAAACTAGATAACTTGACCCATGAATGAATGATAGGAAAATTGATTATATAATGCAACAAAATTCCACCACAACACATAAATAGACACTTACTTAAAAACAGACGAAATATGATGTTACAGACGATGAAGGTGAAGGCTCATAAACTAGATACCTTGACCCATGAATGATTGATAGGAAAATCGATTATATAATGCAACAAAACACCACCACAACACATAAATAGACACTTACTTAAAAACAGACGATATATAATGTTACAGACGATGAAGGTGAAGGCTCATAAACTAGATAACTTGACCCATGAATGATTGATAGGAAAATTGATTATATAATGCAACAAAAAATACCACCACAACTCATAAATAGACACTTAAAACACACGAAATATAATGTTAGATAGATGATGAAAGTAAAGGCCCATAAACTACATAACTTGACCCATGAATGAATGATAGGGAAATCGATTATATAATGCAACAAAATACCACCACAACACATAAATAGACACTTACTTAAAACAGACGAAATATAACGTTACAGACGATGAGAGTTAGACATTATAAACTACACCCATAAATAAGTAATAAGAAAATCGATATATCCAGCAAGATAAACACATACATAGACCCTTACTTAATTATACGAGACAAAAGAACCTTGCTGCAGACAATGAGAATTTCGCCTCACGCACTACAGATCAATAACGAAGTGTATAGCGAAGACCAACACGCCACACCACCACCACCAGTTAAAAAAAAAATAGTGGAGAACCGTTTTAACACATCAACAACGAAGCCACATGAAAAAATATCCACACTCGTACTATAAAAAAATACGACCGACAATGAAGGAAGTGGAGCCTTATAAACTGAACCTAATGGAGATAGAGGAACATTGAACCGCCAATACTATAATGTAACATGGAACTAACTGACCCCATGTAGAGTGGATATAGAGAAAGAGTAGGAAGAAAAATAAGGGAATTCAGACATGGAAAAGAAAGGTACGAAGGAAATCTATATATATGTATTTCCTAAACTGCCTCGATAGAAGAAGAATTGACGTAGAAAGGAATTAAGAAGACTAGGAGGAAAAATAAGATAAAATAGACATGGAAGAGTTGTAATAGAGTGATGACGATGATGATGGTGATAAAAACTTAGTGCTTCTTAACGTTACTAGAGAAATAATAGATAATAATAACCGTGATAATAAAGCGATGGAGAGTGACAAGAGTGGCGGGGAAAGAATAATGAAGAAACAAAAGAAGATCGAAAAGCTGAACAGGTAGTGGGAGACTCAGGAGATACATAAAAAGAAAAGAATAGGAAAGAAGGAAAACAGTTTGAAGCTTAATCGTTTTCCTCGCCTCACCGCTGCCTCAATGACCATGGGACCGTCACAGGTAAGTTTGGGGACTCTAATTACAGGTGTGTTTGTACTTTACAGGAGGAGCATATTCCGAGCATTATCTTAACCCTTGATCTGTCTCCACTATCATACAAAAACACAGATATTCACAATGTATTATGTTATGTGTTTATTATTTTAGTTATACATCATTCTTAGACGCAGTGAAAGTAGATGATAGGAGAGTAGATAAGAAACAGCGGAGGAGGAAAAGAAAAGGAAGGAGAAAGATAATAAGGTCGATGGGTGAAGTAAAAAAAAATCGAGGAAAAATAGTTGCAGATGAAGGTAAAATTAATTAAGCTGTTCAGTATAATGCAAGGACAATTTTTTTTTGTCTTCCAGTTTTCTTAGTGAGAGATGGGACAATATATAAAGAAAGAGAGAAAAAAATATTACAGAAGGTATCGACCACAGTAAAAAAAATAACTTAATATACAGCTTGTACTTAATCTAAATTGCCTTCCCTTCTCTTCCCTTCCTCACCAGCTTACTGCGCCCCCACTCGCCTTCCAGTTTTCTTAGCGAGAGATGGGACAATATGTAAAGAAAGAGAAAAAAAAATATTACAGAAGGTATCGACCACAGTAGAAAAATAACTTAATATACAGCTTGTACTTAATCTAAATCGCCTTCCCTTCCCTTCCCTTCCTCACCAGCTTACTGCGTACCCCCTCGCCTTCCAGTTTTCTTAGCAAGAGATGAGACAATATGTAAAGAAAGAGACAGAAAAATATTACAGAAGGTATCGACCACAGTAGAAAAATAACTTAATATACAGCTTGTACTTAGTCTAAATTGCCTTTCCTTCCCTTCCCTTCCTCACCAGCTTACTGCGTACCCACTCGCCTTCCGGTTTTCTTAGCAAGAGATGGGACAATATGTAAAGAAAGAGACAAAAATATTACAGAAGGTATCGACCACAGTAGAAAAATAACTTAATATACAGCTTGTACTTAATCTAAATTGCCTTCCCTTCCCTTCCCTTCCTCAACAGCTTACTGCGCCCCCACTCGCCTTCCAGTTTTCTTAGCGAGAGATGGGACAATATGTAAAGAAAGAGACAGAAAAATATTACAGAAGGTATCGACCACAGTAGAAAAATAACTTAATATACAGCTTGTACTTAATCTCAATCTCCTTTCCTTCCCTTCCTCAACAGTTTACTTATAAAAAAAAGATAACACGATATGCAAACTTAATTATAGACCCACTTCCTCTTCCTACATCGATACTTTACCACTTGCAAGGAAGATAAAGAATATAAAAATAGGAACACAACACAATCTTCTTTTCTCTCCCACTCCAGCTCTCCCTCACTCAATATCTAACTTCATAAACGAGACAAGAGAAAACAAAACATGGTCTGACTTACTAACACGATACCTTTGATACTAATTGAGAAGAACGAACCTTACCTGAACGGCCTCTTAAAATATCTTACCCCATAAACGGGGCTAAAAAACGAACACTTGGTTTCATTCACTAACACGATACCTTTAATACTAATACGAGAAGAACACCTAAACTTAAACCTAAACGCCCCTAAAAATACCTTACTGACTTCACACGCTGGGCTAAAAAAACAACACTTGGTCTCACTCAATATCAAAACACCTTTAATTTATCCTTTTACAGTAAAGGAAGCACCTGAAAGCCCCCCCCCAAAAAAAAAAAAATACAGGGAGAGAGAAAAAAGAAAAGCCCGCTACTCATTGTCCCTATATATAAAAAAAAGTTTAGAAAGAGTACCCCCCCAAAAAAATACAAAGGTCAGTAATCCCTAAAATAATGATAGAGAGAAACAGCCTTACGTGAACGACCTCTAAGATAACAAAAAAAAAAAAGATAAAAAAATACGGAAGAGAATATTTGAGGCGGCAGCAGGTAACATACGTCTCAGGTAAGCACTAATAATTACTTAGACGCCAAAGATAAGGAGCCCGGCACACAGGTAGTCAAGGTGAGGAGGGACAGGTGAGACATGGACCCACCTGTAAAAAATAGACTAGGTAGGAAGGTAAAGGAGAAGAAAAAGGTGAAAGAACTGAATGGAGGAGGAAGAGGAGGGTGAAGATGAGTAAGGGGAGAGAGATAAGATGGGTAATGGAGGAGGAGGAAGAGGAAGCGGAGGAGGAGGAAGAGGAGAAGGAGGAGGAGGAAAAGAAAGGGAAGGTGAAAGATAAGATTGTAGATGGATGAAATACAGAAAGAGGAGGAGGAGGAGGAGGAGGACAATCATTACACGTCACGCGTCTCGGTTGGTGGTGTACATAAGTATCCCTTGTTGCACACACACACACACACACACACACACACACACACATAAAAAAAAAAAAGTTACTATGATAAATTCCCACTACAAGAAAAGCACTACTAATTTACACGTATACACACACTTTCTCAACGATAGATAAATAGATAGATAGATAGAAAGAGAGAATTATGTCATTATATGAAAACACAAAGAAAAAAAAAGGTTACTAAGAAAAATTGGAATCACAGGAAAAACAAAACTAATTTACACCTACACACACACACACACACACACACACACACACACACACACACACACACACCCGGAACTGACTGTCTTCATTACGGCAAGGAAGAAGGAAGGAGGGAAGGAAGGAAGGAAGGAAGGAAGGAAGGATGGGGAAGAGGTCATTTATCTACTAACTATCTCTGGATGCGACACACACACACACACACACACACACACACACACACACCCGGAACTGACTGTCTTCATTACGGCAAGGAAGATGGAAGGAGGAAATGAATGAATGAATGAATGAATGAATGAACGAAGGAAGGAAGGAAGGAAGGGGAGGAGGTCACTTATCTACTAACTATCTCTGGATGCGACACACACACACACACACACACACACACACACACACACACACACACTAAATCAATACCCTTAATCTCGTCGTCTCAGCAAGTGATTTATGACCTCTCTTTAACGTCACCTCTACTTATTAATTCCTCTTACCTTCCTTATGGTTGCTTAGAAGGAGGAAAAGAATATGCGTCTACTCTTTTCTCTAATTTAACCCTTGGTAGTAATAAATATATCACGTAATTAAACATATACTCATTGTCGGTCTGCAGTGTGACAAGATCTACTATGTATCTGTATATTAATTAAAATGACTTGTCCTTATAATAGCTTGCCTTGTTGGGATTGAAATACTTTATGCTTAAGAGTATGAGACCTTATTTAACCTTAAGGGAGTTAAAAAAAATACCTCAATGAATATATGTTTTTCTTTTTGTAGTATTTTCCCAGCGACTCGTATACCTTTGACCTCGGAATAGTACCTCAACACACAATGAGTTACGAAATCACTCCCATTCATTAAACCATATAGTATAGGAGCAGTGAGTAGCGGGCCTTTTTTTTTATTAATGTTTGTTTTTTGTGTGCCCTTGAACTGTCTCCTTTGCTGTAAAAAAAAAAAAAAAAAAAAAAAGTTCGCGTGTGTGTGAAAATCCGTACCTAATTTTTTCTTTCTTAACTACACTATCGAACACTGTAGCTTCAATAGTACGGTGCATTTAAACCACACTCACTCCTTAACACTCTTTCGGCCACCTCTTTTGATTCTTTTTTGTAGGAGCAGCGAGTAGCGGGCTTTTTTTATTATTGTTTCCTCTTTTTGTGCCCTTGACCTGTATCCTTTGGTGTAAAAAAAAAAATCATTCAGTCCAGTCCATCAGTGTATGTGGACAAGAAACCAGTACCGTTCTCTCGTTCTTCTCTTTACGCGTCGTCTAAATAGTGGATGCGCTGTCTTATACGCGTTGCCGACCAGTAGTGCTTCGTTTAATGTCATCGTTAATCACACAAGGGAGGGAGGTGGATATGACTTCTTTGTGTACTATTCAGAAGTCTTATTGTTCCTTCAGTTTCCCGCCGCTGTGATTGCCTCCGTCTGTCAGGTTATGTATTTATTGTCTGTCTGTGTTTGTATATGGGCAGAGGTGGTGTGTGTGTGTGTGTGTGTGTGTGTGTGTGTGTGTGTGTGTGTGTGTGTGTGTGTGTGTGTGTGTGTGTGTGTGTATGTATGGTGTGAGAAGGCGGTCAGTCAGTCGGTCGGTTACTTTCTTTTTTATCTTTTCTTTGTTTGTTTCTTTCTTTTTCAATCTCTCTGTCTTTCTTTCTTATCTTTGCTCTTCTGTTCTCGTTTCTGTTTTTTTTATTCTTTCTTTTTTCTTCTCTCTTTTTCCCTCTTCCTTCCTCTCTTTCTTTCTCTCTCATACAAAAAAGAACCCAGACACGACCTCTATAGCAAGATGTCTATGTAAGGGAACGAAAATATATATGAATCAAGGGGGAGAACATAAATCACTTCTTCTATAACTATTTCTTTAACTACTACTACTACTACTACTACTACTACTACAACTACTACTACCACGAACATCGCCACTAACTCCTAACTCTTCTATTACACTTCAAGGCACAAGAAAATAGTCACCTCACTTAATCATCCTTCAAAGTGCTTCCTAATTACTCTCTCTCCTTTCCCTTCCATTTACCGCGTCACTTAAGCGTTAATCTACGGCCGACGAACCGCGAAACGGGTCTGAGCGAATATGGAACTCGTACCCGCATTCGTCTTCTGCGCGTGTGTGTGTGTGTGTGTGTGTGTGTGTGTGTGTGTGTGTGTGTGTGTGTGTGTGTGTGTGTGTGTGTGTCCCTAAACCGGTTCTAAAATGCAACTGTTTCTCTTTTTGTTTTCGCGTGTATGTGATCGAAGCTGAGAAGATTCCGCAGACTTTTACTGAAACTTTTAGGGACTGTGAACTTGCGTGTCTTTCTTCTCCTTTTCTCTTTCTTTCAATCATTCGCTTTTCTTTCTTCCTTTCTTTCTTTCTTTTTCCCTCCGTTCTTTCTTTCTTTGGAGGGATGAAGAGTAACGATAAGGGTACGAATGGTATAGAAGGAGGGAGGTGTATATAAAGAGAGGTAGAGAGAGAGATAGAGAAGGAAGGAACGCTGAGGGAAGGAGGCTGCAGGAGGAGAGATGAAGGGATGCGAGGGAAGGATGGGCGGGAGGAGGAGGAGTAAGAGTTGGGAAAAGGGAGAAAGTGGTTTGGCGGAGAAGGAGAAGAAGGAGGAGGAGGAGGAGAAGGAGGAGGAGGTAGAGGAGGATGTTCGCTTGATTAGAGATACTGTAGATGTAGAAACAGGAATGGAGGATGGGAACGAAATAAGAGAGGAGGAGGAGGAGGAGGAGGAGGAGGAGGGGGAGGAGAGTTGATTAGAGTATATGATCACGGCGCTGATATCCCGTGCCATGGTCATATAGCGCCGGGAGGAGGAGGAGGAGGAGGAGGAGGAGGAGGAGGAGGAGGTGAAGGTAGAGGGAGGGAGAGGTGAAGGGTGTGGGTGGGATGCTGACATTTCCTAATCACATGTTGCGTCCAGCGGTAGAAGGAAAAAAGGAAATACATGAACAAAAGAGAACTACAAAAACAAGCATTATGAAAAAGAAAATAGGAAAAGAAAACCATTCTCTCCCTCCATCCCTGCCTCTCCATCTCTCCTCCCTTCCCTCCTTCTTTCTTCCCTTCCTTCCCTCCCTCCCTCCCTCTCTCCATCCCTCTCTATCCTATCCCTCGATTCCTGCCTCTCCATCTCTCCTCCCTTCCCTCCTTCTATCTTCCCTTCCTTGCCTCCCTCCTTTTCTCCCTTCCTCTCCATTCTCTCCCTCCATCCCTGCCTCTCTATCTCTCCTCCCTTCCCTCCTTCTATCTTCCCTTTCTCCCTTCCTCTCCATTCTCTCCCTCCATCCCTGCCTCTCCATCTCTCCTCCCTTCCCTCCTTCTATCTTCCCTTCCTTCCCTCCCTCCCTCGCTCCTTTCCTCTCCATTCTATCCGCCATTCCTACCTCTCCATCTCTCCTCCCTTCCCTCCTTCTATCTTCCCTTCCTTCCCTCCCTCCCTCGCTCCTTTCCTCTCCATTCTATCCGCCATTCCTACCTCTCCATCTCTCCTCCCTTCCCTCCTTCTATCTTCCCTTTCTTCCCTCCCTCCCTTTCTCCCTTCCTCTCCATTCTCTCCCTCCATCCCTGCCTCTCCATCTCTCCTCCCTTCCCTCCTTCTATCTTCCCTTTCTTCCCTCCCTCCCTTTCTCCCTTCCTCTCCATTCTCTCCCTCCATCCCTACTACTCTATCTCTCCTCCCTACCTTCTTTCCTATATCTTCCATCCTCTGCATGCCTTCCCTTCCTTCCCTCTCTTCCTCCCTTCCTCTCCATTTTCTCCCTCCATCCCTGCTACTCTGTCTCTCCTCCCTTCCCTCTCTATTCTATCTTCCATCCCCTGCATCCTTCCCCTTCCCTCCCTCCCTCCCTTCCTCTCCTAACGCGGCACTACAACCAGGGAGTGAATACGCCTCATCAGAGTGCAAAGTAATATTAACCATCAACTCCCTCAACCCTTCTCAGCACCTTGACCTCCTTTCCCTTTCCTTGTGTGTGTGAAATGACCCGCTTATACGAGTCTCCATGTGCTCTTCTGAAACTGTAGATATAATGAAAAATGAACAACTAACTATATCACATCTACACTTTGTCTCTGCCTTAACTTATGATCATATATTGTGGCCTTATCAAGCGCTTCGGGACCTTAGTACATTCATTCTAAAAGCCTTTCGCAGAACTTGTAGGGATTTCCACGGGTGACTTCATGATCCGAGCGGTAGTTTTGGAAGGATGCTGCGCCATAAAAGGAAAAAAACACTTATGACAACCTGACGTTCCTTTCCTGTGACCTTAAAAAAATAGTCGTAACATGAGCCCGAAGCGTTTGGTAATACGAGTCGAATACCCAATGACCTTCCTGAAGTCACGCGGCGGTACTGGGATTCGAACCTGATGGTCTTATAATGAGGGTAGGAATGGAGAGGGGGAAAAAAAGGTTGGCACAGTATCGTCACCTACATGCGTCCCAAGGCTGTGTGTGGGTGGAGTGACAGCAGTGAACCAGTGAAATGAGTGGAGAGATTATTGGATGAACGAAACTACCTATACGAAAACAAAGAAATAAATCAAAACTACCATTACATTTTAAATCTGACAGAGAAACAGAACGAGCAAAGAAAACTAACAGGTAAAGTTCCAAAGGGCGTGAATAGATTATTGAGTTTACTCCCTATACGAATTTAAAAAAGAGAAACAAAAACTAACATTAAAAACTAACTCTTAAACATTACAATATTAGCAACGCACCAGCAGCGAACCCAGTGAAATGAGTGGACAGATTATTGGATGAACGAAACTACCTATACGAAAACAAAGAAACAAATCAAAACTACCATTACATTTTAAATCTGAGAGAAACAGAACGAGCAAAGAAAACTAACAGGTAAAGTTCCAAAGGGCGTGAATAGATTATTGAGTTTACTCCCTATACGAATTTAAAAAAGAGAAACAAAAACTAACATCAAAAACTAACTTTTAAACATTACAATATTACCAACGCACCAGCAGCGAACCCAGTGAAATGAGTGGAGAGATTATTGGATGAACGAAACTACCTATACGAAAACAAAGAAACAAATCAAAGTTACCATTACATTTTAAATCTGAGAGAAACAGAACGAGCAAAGAAGACTAACAGGTAAAGTTCCAAAGGGCGTGAATAGATTATTGAATTTACTCCCTATACGAATTTAAAAAAGAGAAACAAAAACTAACATTAAAAACTAACTCTTAAACATTACAATATTAGCAATGCACCAGCAGCGAACCAGTGAAATGAGTGGAGAGATTATTGGATGAACGAAACTACCTATACGAAAACAAAGAAATAAATCAAAACTACCATTACATTTTAAATCTGACAAGAGAAACAGGACAAGCAAAAAAGACTAACAGGTAAAGTTCCAAAGGGCGTGAATAGATTATTGAATTAACTACCTATACGAATTAAAAAGAAACAAACGTCCAAACATTACAATACTAGCAATACATCACATTACACTACATTCTATTAACTTTATACATTACTAACATTACATATCAACTCTGCACAAACAACCCAAGGAAAGAAGACTAACAAAATATCAAAGGTCGTGGATAGCAACATTGAACACAAGCGAACCATCCTCTCCCTCCTCCTCCTCCCCCGGACACACCAAAGGCAATCTACAGCATTAGCATCGACGCCTCATTAACTCTGCTCAATGCGTGTGACTCGCCGCCGTGATTGTTACTGGAGCTGACGGGCAACTTCTCCCTCTCGGCACTGTCAAAATAAATAAAGGCGAGCGGCCAGAATCTCCACTCCTCCGTCATGCCCTTGTGCCCTCTGCCTCCACCCGGACCAGTAGCCTGTTTTCGGGTGGGGGTGAGGGTCGGGAGGTGGGGGTGGGGGGGGGGGGGGTAGGAGAAGCTGGAGTGGGTTTCGAAGAGATGAGGAAGGAAGATGCTGCGCCAGAGGAAGGTTGGGAGATCGTGATGCTGCTCCCAAAAGCCCCTCACCCCCCCCCCCTCTCTCACACCCACTGTCACACACACTCACACGCACACACACACACACACACACGTCAAACCATTATCATTATGAACACTGACAATACGCTTCGAGCAAATGCAATATAGTCTCTACAAAGTATCTAAAACCCAATTATTTTCTTATTGATTTATTTGTTAGCGTATTATTGATAACGGGGGGGGAACTATTTTTTCTTTGCACGTTAGAACAAAGACAAGTGTGTGTGTGTGTGTGTGTGTGTGTGTGTGTGTGTGTGTGTGTGTGTGTGTGTGTGTGTGTGTGGAGGGGATAATGGTGGAGGGTGCTGACAGGTTATGGGGAGAAGGGGAATGAGGGGAGTGGAGGAGGGGGGGAGGGATAAGGGAGGGACATTAATGTTACGTTTATATTTCGGTGTGTGGGAGTAAAGAGGGAGGGGAAGCAGGCAAGATGGTGAAGGGGGAAGGCGTTTTTGTGTTGTGTAAATGTGTTTTTGTGGCGGGATGCAGCCACGATAGAGAGAGGACAAGGTTAGGGGAAGGCGGGGGCGGCTGTTGTGTTGTCAGGAGTTTGGGGGTGGGGTGGGGGGGGTACGCTAAACAGGTGACAGGGTGAGGGATAAGAACGGGAGGGTGTTGTTTACTCAGGACGAGGAGGTACAGACATAGGACAGGTGGACAGGGAAGAGGCAGGCAGGATGGAGGGTTCTGGAGTTGTCAGAACGTGGAGGGGAATACAGGCGGGGCAAGGGGGAGAAGAAGAGGGGAAGGGATGCAGGAGGGGTGGTTCTTGTGTTGTCAGGACGAGGAGGTACAGAGGACAGGTGGACAGGGAAGGGACAGGCAGGACGGAGGGTTCTGGAGTTGTCAGAACGTGGAGGGTAATACAGGCGGGGCAAGGGGGAGAAGAAGAGGGGTAGGGATGCAGGAGGGGTGGTTCTTGTGTTGTCAGGACGAGGAGGTACAGACAGAGGACAGGTGGACAGGGAAGGAGCAGGCAGGGGGGAGGGTTCTGGAGTTGTCAGGACGTGGAGGGGAATACAGGCGGGGCAAGAGAGCAAGGGAGGGGGCTAGTCAGGAGAGGGGAGGGGTGGTTCTTGTGTTGTCAGGAAGAGGAGGTACAGACATATAACAGGTGGACATGGAAGGGGCAAGCAGGAGGGAGGGTTCTTGAGTTGTCAGGACATGGCAGGACACGGGGAACAGGGAGAAGGGGGACGGGGAGGCTGTTGTGTTATCGGGACGTGTAAGTATTTATTTAAGTATGTGTGTGGGGGGGTGCAGGTATAGAACAGGTGGACAGGGAAAGGGACAGGCAGGAGGGAGGGTTCTTGAGGTGTCAGGACGTGGGGGGGTATGCAGGAGGAACAAGGAGAAAGGGGAACGGGAAGGGAGAGCAGCTGTTGTGTTGTAAGGACGTGTAAGTATTTATTTAAGTATGTGTGTGGGGGGGTGCAGCTATAGAACAGGTGGACAGGGAAAGGGACAGGCAGGAGGGAGGGTTCTTGAGGTGTCAGGACGTGGGGGGGTATGCAGGAGGAACAAGGAGAAAGGGGAACGGGAAGGGAGAGCAGCTGTTGTGTTGTAAGGACGTGTAAGTATTTATGTTTACGTCTCCAGCACGTGAGTCACAATCCAACCTTGATCGTCCGCCAAACACACGCGGACATTAATCATAAGTAAAAGGATTAGACGAGACAAGAAAAATATTAACCTCACCCGCGACTCAAGACCACGAACGCAAATCATAGCGACAGGTGCAGCGGCGGACTTCTGTTTCTACCTAGATTAGAAGAGGAATGTAGAAAATGGAATGAGAAGTAGAGGAACGGGGTGACGGGAATTTAGGAGAGGGAGAAGTGTAGGAAGGAAGACGAAAGAGGTGGAGTGAATAGATGAATTGTGAGGAGACAAGAAAATGGGAATGGAAGGAGGAATAGAAACGTGATAGCAGGAATATGCAAGGGAAAATCGCGTAACCAACAGGTGTTAGACATACCTGTCTTTGCACATATACACACGCAATAACAAAGACCACAATGCGAACTAAGAATGATCATAACGCAACTAAGCTTCTAATGAAAACTTTCCCACCTGTAACAAAGTGGTTTAAAGGTATGATTTTATGTTAGGGGGTGAAGGTCAACGCACACTGTTTCAAAGATGTGATAAAGGAAATAGTATAAGAATGAGAGTGCGTGTGTGTATGTGTGTTGGTGTATGTGTGTTGGTGTGTGTGTGTGTGTGTGTGTGTGTGTGTGTGTGTGTGTGTGTTCGAAAGAAGAAGAAGAAGAAAAAGAACGAGAAGAACAAGAATAAGACGAAAATGACGAAGAAGAGGAAGAAGAAGAAGAGGAAGAACATAAAACAAGAAGAACAAACAATGCATAAGAAAATGAACAAGAAAAATAAATATAATAATAAAAAGAAGAAGAGAAAGAAGAAAAGAAAAGGAGTAAAAATAGAAAGTCGACGTTTATTTTGTTATCGTGCATTAGTGGGCCTGGTGAGCGCCCCGACGCACGCACCTCGGCCGCGGGAAATCCCCTTCGATCATGGCAGATGCGTTGGGCTGATGTGATGACGTGCGAGGCGAGATCTTTTTGTTTATGATTTCTTTTTTTTTTTTTTTGTCTTTTTTCTCTCTCTATGTCTGTTTTTTTTTTGTGAGTGTGTGTGTCCGCTGTTTTTCCTTTCTTCTTTCTTTCTTTTCTTCTTTCTTATCTCCTCATTGCTTTCTTCTTTTTTTCTCTGTCTATCAATCATCATATTTATCTATCTATCTGTCTAACTATATTCATCTACTCCTTCCACGGTGAACAAAATAACAGAAACACACACACACACACACACACACACACACACACACACACACACACGTCATGCACAGCTATAAACATACTCATCAAGGCATTATGACATCATCTTTTTAATTCCATTGATGGCTACCTGGCGGGCTGGCTTTCTGGCGGTCCTCCCCTTCCCTTCCCCCTCCTTCCCTTCCCTAACCGTGGTGCCATCTGGTGGGCAGGGGGTGGGGGGGAGCGTTTTGCGTCACGGTGGTCACGCGGAGGGATTTACACGACTATAATCTCTGACAGGTTTTATTGGAGCAATGTTCAACTGTATGAGAAATGACAATATACACACTCGCTCTCTTCTCCTCTTTCTTTTTTTTTCTTTTTTTTCCTTCATCTTTTTCCTTTCCTTTCTCTTCTCTTTTTTTCTTTTCTTTTCTTCTCTTTTTTCTCTTCTCATCTCTTTTCTTCTCTTCTCTTCTCTTCTCTCTCTCTCTCTCTCTCTCTCTCTCTCTCTCTCTCTCTCACGGACACTTTTGCTATCGTAAAAATCTACAGCAACGTTTGAAATTACACGACCTCGCTGTAGTTTCCGAGTAAATCATGAAACGGAACGAAGAGAGGAGGAACAGCAGGAGGTAATGAGGGAAGGGATATCCGGGTGCATGTTCTTTAACTGTTTATTGACTCTCGGTAAGTGTGTGTGTGTGTGTTGGTGTGTTGCAGGAGAAGGGGGAGTACGTGGTGTCGGGGCCCCAGGGAACGGACCTCTATCAGAACCGCCAGGTAGCCCTCCCGCCCCTGTCCCACACCCCCGTCAGCACTGAAGCGCCCTCGCAGAACTCGCAAGGTATGTTATGTTATGTTATGTTGTGTTATGCTATGTTATGTTCCTTCTCCATCCACTTCTTCTTGTTTTTGTCTAGTTTTTTTTTTACTTGTTTTTTTTTCTTTTTCATCTCTTCTTGTTCTTCTTGTTCTTGGTCTCGTTATTTTTCTGTTTCTTCCTTCTCTTTTTCTCCCTGCCAGTTTTGTTTACTCTCCTTGTTCCTTTTCCTCCTTTTCCTTCTCCTTCTCCATTGCCAATCGAATTTCTATTTGTATTTTTTTTTCATTGGCAAACTTAACCCTTCATATTCCTTTGTAAGCCTTTAGTTCTCCAATTCTTCACTCAATTTACTTATCTATCTATTTACCAATCTATCTATATATCTATCTATCTAACTATAGTCTGTTGACGGAGCCTGTTCATGTGGCGCCTAGGCAGCGTTTGTTACGGCTCCTGTGATTGGCTGCACCCCTCCCTCACTCGCATGCCATTCATGTCCGCCGTGACGCTACACACTTGTATTTTCTTCGTCATAGCTCGTCTCTTATTCACGACAGACCACTTTAGTTGGTACCGTTGGACTCAGCAGTAATTGCGCAACTCAGTTATATTTATCTAAACTCGATAAAATAAATATCTTTAGATTAACTTGTATGCTTGTCTTTTTTGTGCTCTTCTTATTCCAATCTATAACTAACTAATCTATTCTTCGTTCCTTATATTTTCCAGGTATTTCTTTTTATGAACTTGTATGCTTGTCTTTTTTGTGCTTTTCTTATTCCAATCTATAACTAACTAATCTATTCTTCGTTACTTATATTTTCCAGGTATTTCTTTTTATTAACTTGTATGCTTGTCTTTTTTGTGCTTTTCTTATTCCAATCTATAACTAACTAATCTATTTTTCGTTCCTTATATTTTCCAGGTATTTCTTTTTATTAACTTGTATGCTTGTCTTTTTTGTGCTTTTCTTATTCCAATCTATAACTAACTAATCTATTCTTCGTTACTTATATTTTCCAGGTATTTCTTTTTATGAACTTGTATGCTTGTCTTTTTTGTGCTTTTCGTATTCCAATCTATAACTAACTAATCTATTTTTCTTTCCTTATATATTCTAGTTATTTCTTTTCATTAACTTCTATGCCTGTCTTTTTTAGTGCTTTTCTTATTCCATTTTATAACTAACTAATCTATTCGTTCTTAATTTTTCCAGGTATTTCTTTTTATTATTTCTGTGCTCGTCTTTTTGGGGGCTTTTTTTATTCGAATTTATAACTAACCAATCTATTATTCCCTTATTTTTCCAGGTATTTCTTTTCATTAAATTATATGCCTGTCTTTTTGATGCTTTTCTTATTCCAATCTATAACTAACTAATCTATCCTTTGTTCCTTTTATTTTCTAGTTATTTCTTTTATTAACTTGTATGCTCGTCTTTTTGGTGCTTTTCTTATTCCAATTTATAACTAACTAATCTATTCTTCTTTCCATATTTTTCTATTTACTTCTTTTCATTAACTTCTATGGTCGTCTTTTCAGTACTTTCCTTATTCCAATCTATAACTAACTAATCTATCCTTCGTTCCTTTTATTTTCTAGTTATTGTTTTATTAACTTGTATGCCCGTCTTTTTGGTGCTATTCTTATTCCAATCTATTACTAACTTATCTATTCTTCGTTCCTTATTTTCGAAGTATTTCTTTTATTAACTTCTATGCCTGTCTTTTTTAGTGCTTCTCTTATTCCAATCTATAACTAACTAATCTATTTTTCTTTCCTTATATTTTTCTAGTTATTTCTTTTTATTAATTTCTATGCTCGTCTTTTTGGTGCTTCTCTTATTCCAATCTATAACTAACTAATCTATTCTTTCCTTATTTTTCCAGATATTTCTTTTTATTAATTCGTATGCTCGTCTTTTGGGTACTTTTCTTATTCCAATCAATAACTAACTAATCTATTCTTTCCTTATATTTTCTAGTTATTTCTTTTCATTAACTTCTATGCTCGTCTTTTTGGGTTCTTTTCTAATTCCAATTTATAACTAACTAACCTATTCCTCGTTCTTTATTTTCTAGTTATATCTTTTCATTTACTTCTATGACTGTCTTTTTTTGGTACTTTTCTTATTCCAATTTATAACTAACTAATCTATTTTTGTTTCTCTATATCTTATTGTTATCTCTTTTCATTAACTTCTATGCTTGTCTTTTTTGGTTCTTTTCTTATTCCAGTCTATAACTAACTAATGTATCCTTCGTTCCTTTTTTTTCTAGTTATTTTTTTTCATTAACTTGTATGCTTGTCATTTTTAGTGCTTTTCTTATTCCAATTAATAAATAACTAATCTATTCTTCGTTCCATATTTTCGAGGTATTTCTTTTATTAACTTCTATGCCTCTCTTTTTTAGTTCTTTTCTTATTCCAATTTATAACTAACTTATCTATTCTTCTTTCCTTATTTTTCTAGTTATTTCTGTTTATTAACTTCTATGGTCATCTTTTTTGGTACTTTCCTTATTCCAATCTATAACTAACTAATCTATTTTTCTTTCCTTATATTTTCTAGTTATTTCTTTTTATTAACGTCTATGCTTGTCTTTTTGGTGCTTCTCTTATTCCAATCTATAACTAACTAATCTATTTTTCTTTCCTTATATTTTTCTAGTTATTTCTTTTTATTAATTTCTATACTCGTCTTTTTGGTGCTTCTCTTATTCCAATCTATAACTAACTAATCTATTCTTTCCTTATTTTTCCAGATATTTATTTTTATTAATTCGTATGCTCGTCTTTTGGGTACTTTTCTTATTCCAATCAATAACTAACTAATCTATTATTTTCTTATATTTTCTAGTTATTTCTTTGCATTAACTTCTGCTCATCTTTTTAGTACCTTCCTTATTCCAATCTATAACTATCCTGCGTTCCTTTTATTTTCTAGTTATTTTTTTTTTATTAACTTGTATGCTCGTCTTTTTGGTGTTTTTCTTATTGCAATTTATAACTAACTAATCTATTCTTCGTTCTTTATATTTTTTAGTTATTTCTTTTCATTAACCCCAATGCTTGTCTTTTTGGTTCTTTTCTTATTCCAATCTATAACTAAATAATCTATTCTTTCCTTACTTTTCCAGGTATTTCTTTTTATTAACTTCTATGCTCGTCTTTTTGGTACTTTTCTTATTTCAATCTATTACTAACAAATCTATTCTTTTTTCCTTATATTTTTCTAGTTATTTATTTTTATTAACTTCTAAGCTTGTCTTTTTGATGCTTTTCTTATTCCAATCTATAACTAACTAATCTATTCTTCGTTTCTTATTTTTTTAGTTATTTCTTTTTATTAACTTCTATGCTTGTCTTTTTGGTGCTGTTCTTATTCCAATCTATAACTAACTAATCATTTTTTTCCTATTTTTCTAGGAATTTCTTTCATTAACTTCTATCCTCGTCTTTTTGGTACTTTTCTTATTCCAATCTATAACTAACTAATCTATTCTTTGTTCCTTATTTTTCTTGTTATTTCTTTTATAAATCACTGTGCTCGTCTTTTTAGTGCTTTTCTTATTCCAATTTATAACTAATTAATCTTTTATTCGTTCCTTATATTTTCTAGTTATTTCTTTTCATTAACTTTTATGCCTGTCTTTTTTAGTGCTTTTCTTATTCCAGTCTATAACTAACTAATCTATTTTCCTTTCCTTATATTTTCTAGTTATTTCTTTTTATTAACTTGTGTGCTTGTCTTTTTGGTACTTTTATTATTCCAATTTATAACTAACTAATCTATTCTTTCCTTGTTTTTTCCAGTTATTTCTTTTTATTAACCTGAATGCTTGTCTTTTTGGTACTTTTCTTATTCCAATTTATAACTAACTAAACTATTATTTCCTTATTTTTCCAGGTATTTCTTGTTATTATTTTCTGTGCTCGTCTTTTTGGTGCTATTTTAATTCTAATTTATAACTAACTCATCTATTCTTCCCTTATTTTTCCAGGTATTTCTTTTCATTAATTTCTATTCCTGTCATTTTGGAACTTTTCTTAATCCAATTTAAAACTAAGTAATCTATTCATCGTTCCTTATATTTTCTAGTCATTTCTTTTTATTAACTTGTATGCCTGTCTTTTTGGTGATGTTCTTATTGCAATCTATAACAAACTAATCTATTCTTCGTTCCTTATATTTTCCAGGTATTTCTTTTTATTAACTTGTATGCTGTCTTTTTTGTGCTTTTCTTATTCCAATCTATAACTAACTAATCTATTCTGAGTTCCTTATTTTTCTAGTTTTTTTTTTAAACTTCTATGCCTATCTTTTTCAGTGCTTTTTGTATTCCAGTTTATACTAACTAATCAATTTTTCTTTCCTAATATTTTCTAGTTATTTCTTTTAATTAACTTCTATGCTTCTCTTTTTGGTGCTTTTCTTATTCCAATTTATAAGTAACTAATCTATTCTTCTTTCCATATTTTTCTATTTACTTCTTTTTATTAACTTCTATGCTCGTCTTTTTGGTAATTTTCATTATTCCAATCTATAACTAACTAATCTACTCTTCGTTCGATATTTTTCTAGTTATTTCTTTCCATTAACTTGTATGCTTGTCTTTTTTGGTGCTTTTCTTATTCCATTTATAAGTAACTAATCTATTCCTCTTTCCATATTTTTCTTGTTACTTTTTTCCATTAACTTCTATGCTCGTCTTTTTAGTTCTTTTCTTTATTCCAATCTATAACTAACTAATCTATTCTTCGTTCCTTATTTTTCTAGTTATTTCTTTTATTAACCTCTGTGCTCGTCTTTTTAGTGCTTTTCTTATTCCAATCTATAACTAACTAATCTATTCTTCGTTTCTTATTTTTCTAGTTATTTCTTTTCATTAACTTCTATGCTCGTCTTTTTGGTGCTTTTCTTATTCCAGTCTATAACTAACTAATCTATTCTTTCCTTATTTTTCGAGGTATTTCTTTTCATTAACCTCTATGCTTGTCTTTTTGGTACTTTTGTCATTCCAATCTATAACTAACTAATCTATTCTTCGTTCCTTATATTTTCTAGTCATTTCTTTATATTAATTTGTATACTTGTCTTTTTGGAGCTTTTCTGATTCCAATCTATAAATAAATAATCTATTTTTCTTTCCTTATATTTTCTAGTTATTTCATTAAATTGTATGGTTGTCTATTTTGGTGATTTTTCTTATTCCAATCAATAAATAACTAATCTATTCTTTCCATATTTTTCCAGATATTTCTCCTTATTAATTTGTATGCATACAAGTTAATAAAAAGAAATACCTGGAAGAATAAGGAACGAAGGTTAGTTATAAATTTGAATAAGAAATGCACCAAAAAGAATAGCATAGAAATACTAAAAAGAAATACCTTGAAAAATGAGGCAGGAATAGATTAGTTAGTTATAAATTTGAATAAGAAAAGAACCAAAAAAAGACAGGCATACAAGTTAATAAAAACAAACAAATAGAAATGTAAGGAGCAAAAAATTGATTAGTTAGTTATAGATTGGAATAAGAACAGCACCAAAAAGACAAGCATAGAAGTTAATAAAAAGAAATAAAAAGAAAAATAAGGAACGAAGAATAGATTAGTTAGTTATACATTGAAATAAGAAAAGTACCAAAAAGACAAACATAGAAGTTAATGAAAAGAAATAACAAGAAAATATAAGGAAAGAATAGATTAGTTAGTTATTGATTGGAATAAAAAAAAATACCCAAAAGACGAGCATACGAATAAATAAAAAGAAATATCTGGAAAAATAAGGAAAGAATAGACTAGTTAGTAATTGATTGTAATAAGAACAGCACCAAAAAGACAAGCATAGAAGTTAATAAAAAGAAATAAAAAGAAAAATAAGGAACGAAGAAAAGATTAGTTAGCTATAAATTGAAATAAGAAAAGTACCAAAAAGACAGGCACAGAAGTTAATGAAAAGAAATACCTGGAAAAATAAGGGAAGAATAGATTAGTTAGTTATAAATTGGAATAAGAAAAGCACCAAAAAGACGAGCATAGAAATAATAAAAAGAAATACCTGGAAAAATAAAGAAGGAATAGATTAGTTAGTAATAAATTGGAATATAAAAAGCACTAAAAAAGACAAGCATTCAAGTTAATAAAAAGAAATAGCTAGAAAATATAAGGAACGAAGAATAGATTAGTTAGTTATAAATTGGAATAAGAAAAGAACCCAAAAAGACGAGCATAGAAGTTAATAAAAAGAAATAACTAGAAAATATAAGAAAATAATAGATTAGTTACTTATTGATTGGAATAAGGAAAGTACCCAAAAGACGAGCATAGAAGTTAATAAAAAGAAATAACTAGAAAAATATATAAGGAAAGAAAAATAGATTAGTTAGTTATAGATTGGAATAAGAAAAGTACCAAAAAAGACGACCATAGAAGTTAATAAAAAGACATAACTAGAAAAAATAAGGAAAGAAGAATAGATTAGTTAGTATAAATTGGATTAAGCAAAGCACTAAAAAAGACAGGCATAGAAGTTAATAAAAGAAATACCTCGAAAATAAGGAACGAAGAATAGATTAGTTACTTATAAATTGAAATAAGAAAAGCACTAAAAAAGATAAGCAACAAGTTAATGAAAAGAAATAACTAGAAAAATAAGGAACGAAGGATACATTAGTTAGTTATAGATTGGAATAAGAAAAGGACCAAAAAAGACAATCATAGAAGTTAATGAGAATAAATAACTAGAAAATATAAAGAAAGAAAAATAGATTAGTTAGTTATAAATTAGAATAAGAAAAGTACCAAAAAAGACAGGCATAGAAGTTAATGAAAAGAAATAACTAGAAAATAAAGAACGAGGAATAGATTAGTTAGTTATAAATTGGAATAAGAAAAGAACCCAAAAAGACGAGCATAGAATTAATGAAAAGAAATACCTGGGAAAATAAGGAAAGAATACATTAGTTAGTTATAAATTGGAATAAAAAAAGCTCTAAAGAAGACAAGCATACAAGTTAATGAAAAAAAAAAATTAGAAAATAAGGAACGAAGGATAGATTATTTAGTTATAGATTGGAATAAGTTAAGCACCAAAAAAGACAAGCATAAAAGTTAATGAAAAGAAATAACTAGAAAATATAAGAAGAGAATAGATTAGTTAGTTATTGATTGGAATAAGAAAAGTACCCAAAAGACGAGCATACGAATTAATAAAAAGAAATATCTGGAAAAATAAGGAAAGAATAGATTCGTTAGTTATAGATTGGAATAAGAGAAGCACCAAAAAGACAAGCATAGACGTTAATAAAAAGAAATAACTAGAAAAATATAAGGAAAGAAAAATAGATTAGTTAGTTATAGATTGGAATAAGGAAAGTACCAAAAAAGATGAGCATAAAAGTTAATAAACAGAAATAACTAGAAAAATAAGGAAAGAAGAATAGATAAGTTAGTTATAAATTGGAATAAGAAAAGCACTAAAAAAGAGAGGCATAGAAGTTAATAAAAGAAATACATCGAAAATATGGAACGAAGAATAGATTAGTGATTTATTAATTGGAATAAGAAAAGCACTAAAAAAGACAAGCATACAAGTTAATGAGAAGAAATAACTAGAAAAATAAGGAACGAAGGATACATTAGTTAGTTATAGACTGGAATAAGAAAAGAACCAAAAAAGACAAGCATAGAAGTTAATGAAAAGAAATAACTAGAAAATATAGAAAGAAAAATAGATTAGTTAGTTATAAATTGGAATAAGAAAAGTACCAAAAAAGACAGGCATAGAAGTTAATGAAAAGAAATAACTAGAAAATAAAGAACGAGAAATAGATTAGTTAGTTATACATTGGAATAAGAAAAGAACCCAAAAAGACGAGCATAGAAGTTAATGAAAAGAAATAACTAGAAAATATAAGAAAAGAATAGATTAGTTATTTATTTATTGGAATAAGAAAAGTACCCAAAAGACGAGCATACGAATTAATAAAAAGAAATATCTGGAAAAATAAGGAAAGAATAGATTAGTTAGTTATAGATTGGAAGAGAAGCACCAAAAAGACGAACATAGAAATTAATAAAAAGAAATAACTAGAAAAATATAAGGAAAGAAAAATAGATTAGTTAGTTATAGATTGGAATAAGAGAAGCACTAAAAAAGACAGGCATAGAAGTTAATAAAATAAATACTTCGAAAATAAGGAACGAAGAATAGATAAGTTAGTAATAGACTGGAATAAGAATAGCACCAAAAAGACGGGCACACAAGTTAATAAAACAATAACTAGAAAATAAAAGGAACGAAGGATAGATTATTTTGTTATAGATTGGAATAAGGAAAGTACTGAAAAGACGACCATAGAAGTTAATGAAAAGAAGTAAATAGAAAAATATGGAAAGAAGAATAGATTAGTTAGTTATAAATTGGAATAAGAAAAGCACCAAAAAACGAGCATACAAGTTAATAAAAGAAATAACTAGAAAATAAAAGGAACAAAGGATAGATTAGTTAGTTATAGATTGGAATAAGAAAAGTATCAAAAAGACAGGCATAGAATTTAATGAAAAGAAATACCTGGAAAAATAAGGGAAGAATAGATTAGTTAGTTATAAATTCGAATAAAAAAAGCCCCCAAAAGACGAGCACAGAAATAATAAAAAGAAATACCTGGAAAAATAAAGAACGAATAGATTAGTTAGTTATAAAATGGAATAAGAAAAGCACTAAAAAAGACAGGCATAGAAGTTAATGAAAAGAAATAACTAGAATATATAAGGAAAGAAAAATAGATTAGTTAGTTATAGATTGGAATAAGAAAAGCACAAAAAAGACAAGCATACAAGTTAATAAAAAGAAATACCTGGAAAATATAAGTAACGAAGAATAGATTAGTTAGTTATAGATTGGAATAAGAAAAGCACAAAAAAGACAAGCATACAAGTTAATAAAAAGAAATACCTGGAAAATATAAGTAACGAAGAATAGATTAGTTAGTTATAGATTGGAATACGAAAAGCACAAAAAAGACAAGCATACAAGTTAATCTAAATAAATATAACTGAGTTGCGCAATTACTGCTGAGTCCAACGGTACCAACTAACGTGGTCTGTCGTGAATAAGAGACGAGCTATGACGAAGAAAATACAAGTGTGTAGCGTCACGGCGGACATGAATGGCATGCGAGTGAGGGAGGGGTGCAGCCAATCACAGGAGCCGTAACAAACGCTGCCTAGGCGCCACATGAACAGGCTCCGTGAACAGACTATAACTATCTAACTAACTAACTTACTATCTATCTATCTATCCATCTATCTAACTACTAAAAAATTCCCGGCACGACCCCGGATCCCACCACTAACAGCAGCAGGAGGAGGCGGTGCTGGAGGGTCGCTACGGCAGAGGCGATCGCGGGTCAAGTCTGTCCTGTACCCTTACATCCACGGCCAGACCAAGGGGGCGGCGGGTGCGCAGGGGGCCTCAAGGGGCAGCTCGGCCACCGCCATGTCCGCCAAGTCCAAGGACGACTCGAGAATCCACTACGAGTATGAGCTCAACGTGGAGGAACCCGAGGAGCCCAGGTAAGCCGCTGAACCAGGTGCGTCACGCTAGGTCAAGGTCACGGGGTCAAAGTCATGCAGTCTCAAGGTCACGCGGTCAGTTACTAGGTTTGGTGGGTCACGCGTGCTGGGTCATTGAGGTCATTTGGCTCGTGATGTGTCTGGTGATGATGATAAAGATGACAAGCTATAGAAGTGTAGTTTGCATGGTGCTGGTAGTAGTAGTAGTAGTAGTAGTAGTAGTAGTAGTAGTAGTAGTAGTGATCGTGATGGGTGTGATTGTAGTGATGATGACGTAGTAATGATGATGGCGATAAGACCTCAAACATTTACCTGCAAATTGATCGGTGACACGCGGCAGGTGCATCACACACACACACACACACACACACACACACACACTCTCTCTCTCTCTCTCTCTCTCTCTCTCTCTCTCTCTCTCTCTCTCTCTCTCTCTCTCTCTCTCTCTCTCTCCCCATCCCCACAACACTCGTCCCATTCATCCCTCGACCCCTGACTCACGCCTTCACGTTTCCTCGCCAGACAGGAAAAGGAAAGAAAAACATTCATCACGCACAAAAAACACGTCTTGTCCCCTTCACCAACGGTCCCGGCCCTTAGGAGAGTATCATGTGTGTATGCGACTGCTTGGGTGCTATAGAGAACTGTGCTGGGCTGGGATTAGGTTAAGTGCGTTAGGGTTGGTTAAAGTACCTAGATTAAAAGTTAGATTCAGTATACTTTACGATGAGAATGAAAGAGGTAAGGCTAGGGTAGTTGGATTTTACTTAGAGTTAAGGAAGGTTGAATTAGCTATATTTTTTGGCAAAGCTGCGTTACAAGTTAGGTTGAACAAGAATGAAACACAATGCTTGGTAGATGTAAAGGGTTTAAGTTAAAAAAAAAAAAAACTGATAACTAATTTGCCACGAGAGGCAGCTCCATATCGCCTTTCTAATTTTTCTTAACATCCTGTCCCCCTCACTGTCTCCCCCAGCAAGGCACTTTATCACGTGCTGGAAAAGGCCGGCCTCACCCTCACCCTTCAGTTCACGCTGGCGGGAATCCTACGGTAAAAATATTCATAAAATTAAACTGCTTAAACGCGTTGCTCCTGCCTCTAGACGCCGCCTTGTGACCACGCCGCCTGAGAATTCGGCCTTTGGATACATTCGGTCCCATTATATGTATGTAATATTAGTTCCTCTCCTTAGTTTTCTAGTAGCTTTCAATCTTCTCAGCTACGAAGACTGAAAAAAACTTAGCCCGAAGTCACAGCATTTGACCGAATTGGCAAGACACCGAATCCTCTTCTCGCCGCCGTGTCGCAAAAACTAGCAATGTCTAATACCATTACAGCTGCTTACTGTTGCTTTATGTGTTATTTTATGTGCGGATATTTTTCTCCGTAGACTAGCGTCGTGAGAGTGGGTGAGGCTGCTGTGTGTGGCCCAGCGCCGCCTAGACTAGACCACAGGCTGGCTGAGTGTTACTGTTAGCGGAACCCAGACATTAGTATTCATAGACGATGCTGTGCTATCAGTATTACCATGAAAACAACAAACACCTGACGCGTTCGGTGTTTCGCGGACAATCTGTCAGTCCTACCAAGGAAATCCAAAAATACTGAAGTTAATGTCTGCTCCTAAAGCTTGTGTGGCTATAATCTTTGCTTTCGCAGTAGACAATCCATAAAAAAAGAATATGTTTATCTTCTTTTTACACTCACACAGTTGCCAGTCTTAATAATTTTAATGAAAATGATCAGTAACTTGTCATAAGCTTCATTTTTTTTCTATTTTTTCATGTACTGTTTTGAGGTGATATCATACAACACTTATACACCAATGACTCGCAATAACACACCCTGTATCTTTTATTTTACAACTGGCCAACCGCTCTCTTCCTGCCCCCACGATCAACAAACACTGACAGGATAATATTTCTAAAACTCATCTATCTGGTGTCAATCAATATCTTGTAACAGTTAGTATTTTCAGTGCCATCTTTATACGATCACTATCTCCTTACTTAATAATGCCGATGAATATTGCTCGAGTGAATTCAATTTAGTACAACCTAGAGGACCAGACACAACCATGACGATGAAGCCACATGGACATCCGCAAGACCGACAGACCGACAGACAGACACATAGGCAGGCGGACACACAGACAGTTAATGGAGTCGCTTACCAAACGCTTATTAGTAGGGCCGTCATTTCCTCCTTTAAAGATCCAGTAATAACAGGTATGGACGGTGGAACACTTGTAATGCACAGGGAGGCGGTGGCGGAGGGAGGGAGCGAGAGAGGGAGGGAGGGGAAGAGGAGGAAGAGAAGTAGGGAGAGAGTTGAAGGGATATGATGATCTCTGTAGCTTCATATGTTTTCTATCTTTAATATTTTACAGCTTTATGGAGCAGTAGTAGTAGTAGTAGTAGTAGTAGTAGTAGTAGTAGTAGTAGAAGTAGGAGGAAGAGGAGAAAGAGAAGTAGTATTAGTAGTTGTAATATTTTAATGGCGCTTCTTTGCGTTTATGCCGTAAAAAAAATGATCTACTCTAAGTCTACTATAAGCTGCTACAGGGCCATTAAAGATAAATACGAGAAAAGGTCTGAATCCCCCATCCTCCCTTTTACCAACACCCGGTTTTATATCACCCAAGACGGACAAATTCAGATTCAACAAAGATATCAGCAAGAATTCGTGGTGGCAGGCTTGGGAGTCATGTGGTGAGTTCCAGTGCGATAGATACATCCAAGAAAAGGTTAGATAAGTTCAAGGATAGTGAGGTAGGTGATATTAGGTTTACAGGTGTTCCATTGTATAGGACATTTCCAGATCCCTTATGTTCTTATGTTCTTATTACTTTCAAGTGGTGAGTGTTAAGATGATAAATACATTCGAGAAAAGGTTAGAGAAGTTCATGGATAGTGAGGAAGGTGAGGTTAGGTTCACAGGAGGTCTTCGGTATTGGCCATTTCCAAACCCCTTATGTTCTTATGTAATTACTCTCAAGTGGTGAGTGTTAAGATGATAGATACATTCGAGAAAAGGTTAGAGAAGTTCATGAATAGTGAGGAAGGTGGGGTTAGGTTCACAGGAGGTCTTCGGTATTGGCCATTTCCAGACCCCTTATGTTCTGATAAATACATTCGAGAAAAGGTTAGAGAAGTTCATGAATAGTGAGGAAGGTGGGGTTAGGTTCACAGGAGGTCTTTCGTATTGGCCATTTCCAGACCCCTAACGATCTAACTACCCTCATGAGCTACTTACAGGTCTCTTGAAAGTACTAACAAGTGTGCGTCCCTTCACCTCGTCCCTGGTTTAGTATTCAGAAGCCTAGTTTTAAACGGTTGCCTAGTGAGATCTCACCTTACATAACCCAGCTCCTAGAAAGCCTCGTCTCATGCATATCCGTGTGCACTTTCGTTTTCCTCCTCGCAGCAGACCCAAACCGCTGGCGCAGGACCGGTGGCGGGCGCGCAAAGTTCGGTTCTTCCGGAATGGGGACCGATACTACCCGGGCTACGAATTCGTCTTCAAGCCCGGCCGGGACGTGGTCAACATGGAGGCTCTCTGCGACAAGATATCGGACAGAATCGGTAAGGATGTGTAGAAGGCAAGTATTTATAGTGGCGCCATCTTGCTGTGGATTTATATATAGGAGTCTGAAGTGGTATTTTTTCTTTAGTTGTTTTATTGATGTGAGTGGATGGAAATTGCTTTGGGGATGATGATAATGATGATGATGATGATGATGATGATGATGATGATGATAAGGAGGAGGAGGAGGAGGAGGAGGAAGAGGAAGAGGAGGAAGAAGGCCGCAAAAGAAAACAAAAGGAATTATTGAGAGAAAAGAAGGAAAGGGAAGACCATTCATGTTATGCTTGTGGTAATGGTGTGTGTGTGTGTGTGTGTGTGTGTGTGCGCGTGTGTACAGTCTTCGTTAGGATGTAAGGTTCGTGTTGTGACGCACTCAAGGTCTGTGCCACACTTTGCAGTCCTCACACCCTCGTCCGCCTCGGTGCCGCTCACAACTCACCTGCCTACGACTTGAGGTCATTCTGGAGGGGCGCATCAAGACACCTTCCCATCCAAAACCAATCTCTCTTATGGCCACTGTATCCTATTATGTTTATATGGGCAGTGACTTGATGTTTATTTTTGTTTTCTTTTCTTCGGTGCCTCTCAAAACTCACCCTGCCTACGACTTGAACTGTTTATCCCTTGCCACATCTAAACTCTGCTCTCCCTATTCCTTGTTCTAAATGCTCGTCTCTGTAATTTATATACCTTTTTCCCTTCCCCTCTTCCTTCCTCATCCTCATTCGCTTCATCGCTTACTTGTTCATCTTCTTCCCTTCCCCTCTTCATTCCTCCTCCCTGTTCGCTTCCTCCCTTCTCTCCTCCTCATTCGCTTCCTCCCTTTCTTAGCTCACCTCCTTCCCTTCCTCCCTTCATTCCTCCCACGATTCCTCCCTCCATTCCTTCCTCACCTTCTTCTGTTCCACCTTTCTTTCCTCCTCCTCACTCACTTTCTCCCTTTCTCGCTCACCTTCTTCCCTTGCTCCCTTCTTTCCTCCTTCTCACACACCTCCTCCCTTTCTTCCTCACCTCCTTCCCTTCCTCCCTTCATTCCTCCCACGATCCCTCCCTCCCTTCATCGCTTCCTCCCTTTCTTGCACATCTTCTCCTCCTCCCTTCTTTCCTCCTCCTCACTCACCTCGTCCTTCCCTTCCTCCCTTCATTCCTCCCTCGTTCCCTCCCTCCCCTTCCCCTGCACACCTTCCCTTCCCCCTGCGCCATGAGGTAAGGGAGTGTCCAACACGCAAGGTCAAAATTATTTACAGTGGTCCTTTGTTGTGAGAGAAAATGTTGTGAGGAAGCACAATGTAATGATTCTAACACACACTCTCTCTCTCTCCGTCTGCACTCTTGTCTCTCTCTCTCTCTCTCTCTCTCTCTCTCTCTCTCTCTCTCTCTCTCTCTCTCTCTCTCTCTCTCTCTCTCTCTCTCTCTCTCTCTCTCTCTCTCTCTCTCTCTCTCTCTCTCTCTCTCTCTCTCTCTCTTCTCTCTCTCTCTCTCTCTCTCTCTCTCTCTCTCTCTCTCTCTCTCTCTCTCTCTCTCTCTCTCTCTCTCTCTCTCTCTCTCTCTCTCTCTCTCTCTCTCTCTCTCTCACACACACACACACACACACACACACACAATTGATTTGCCACCCGGTTGAGGCAGCATGCAGGGGTCAGGAAGGGTAGATAAGGATCACGCAATCGTAAGGGAGAGAAAAAGAAGGGAGAGAAAGAGGAGAAAGAAGGGAGAGAAAGAAGGGAGAGAAAGGAAAGGAAGGATAGGTGTGTAGGAAGGTGGATGGATAGGAAGGATTGAGAACTGGGGGAAAGAGAAAAGAAGGAAGAAGTGATTGAGGGAGGAAGAGAAGGAGAGTAAGAGGAGAGAAGGAGGAAAGGAAGGGAAAAGACGAATGATATAGTGGAGGGAGGGAGGGAAGAGGAGGAGGAGGGAGAAGGAAGTAGGAGAGAAGATGGAGACTCATAATAAATAATAATGCAACTCGGTTAATGCTCTCTCTCTCTCTCTCTCTCTCTCTCTCTCTCTCTCTCTCTCTCTCTCTCTCTCTCTCTCTCTCTCTCTCTCTCTCTCTCTCTCTCTCTCTCTCTCTCTCTCTTCTACTTTTTGCTCCTCTTTTTTTATAATCCACAATCTTTACATCGCTAACTTTTTTTTTTGCTTTTTCTTCCTCCCTTCTTTATCACGCTCTCCTCTTCTCCTCTTTCACTGCAGCACAAGTCTCCCTTTCTCCTTTAGCTCCCCTCTTCCTTCCCCTCTTCCCAATCTCACTGTCATACTCTATAAGCTCACTATCACTTGTCTCTGTTATTTAATCCTTTTCAGTGTTATTTGATCCTTTTCTGTTGGTTCTAGACTCTCTGCTTCACTTCACTGTCTATGGGAGTCTCTCTGTCTCTTATTTCCGTTATTATCGCGTTCTGACTTCTCTTCCCCGCTCCCTTCCTTCTTTCTCAGTCCCTTCCTTTCGTTATATCTGATGCCCTTTGTCTCTGGTAAGAATCCCAAGGCCACTACTAAACAGACCTCTCTTCGTGGTCTCGTTCCTCAGGTCTCATCAACGGGGCTCGCTACATCTTTGGTCTGGATGGTCGCCGGCGCTACAGGATCGAGGAGCTTGAAGATGGGGAGTCGTACGTCGCTTCCTCCGACAGAAAATTTGTGGTGAGTGACTTCGGTGGCTTCTGTGTCTGTCTGTTTCTCTTTCCATGCTACTTCGCTCCTGTCTCTCTCCATCTCTACCGTTCTCCTGTCCACCTGTCATTCAGTTTCTACCCCATTCCATGACTTCTCGGATTCTTGGTCTTGTTTATTCACTTCCCTTTCCACTGTCCATTTTTTTCTCTAGTTTTTGTTTATTCCATTTTCATTCTTTTATATTCCAGTTTTATTTCTTTCCATACTCCCGACACGTTCTTTCTCTCATCTCTTTCCAGTATTCTTAAGTTTCTTACTCCTGTTTATTCGTTTCTCTCTCCTCTGTCCACATTTTCTGCGTTTATTTTCATCCCATTTTCATTCTTTCTTGTACCAGTCTCATTGCCTTCCACTCTCTCACCGCGTTTCTTTCTTTATTCTCTCCACCTCTTGCGGTCTCATATCTTCCATGCAGGCTTTAGATTTTCCTCCCCGTCTCTCTCCACTTCCTCTACTGTTTTTCATGTTCTTCTAGTTCCCACGTTTATCTTGGTCTTCCTGTTGCCCTTGCTCTTCTCCCCCTCTCTCCCTCTCCATCGCCCTTCCCTGCCCTCGCCAACAGCTAGTATTATCCTTCTATTCATCCACGTTCATCAGTTTTCATCCTTGTTTTGCCTCATTTTTCTAACAACTTCGATCAGCTACTGCTTTGCACTCTCCCACTGCTTCCCTTCCCTTCCCTTCACCTCCTGCAGTACCCATATCTCTCCATCTCCCTCTTTCTCTCTGCCTCATCGCCCGGGTGACCCCATAAGTTACACCATTATTCACCCACTAACAAGAACCTCCATCAAAGGCTTTATGTAAATTCGGGTAACGTGTGTCCCCTTCTGCTGCTACTTCTTGCTACACCAGTTTTTCCTTGCGCCAGTGTCTAGTGCGAGGGTTCACTACCGTCCACCCTGCTTGCTGCCGCCGGTCCTGCTGACGCCCACACGATCGGGTGAACGATGCCGAAGACTCAACACTGAGGCCAGGGTATCAGAGTCTAAAGCACATGAAACGCAACCTGCCAGCTAGACGCGACCAGTGGAGTTATCAGTCGGCCAAATCCTCAGCTAAATTTCTTGCCCAGGACCAGTAACGAGACTCACTATCGCTGCTGCTGCAAACATCACCCGCTCTGCTGATAAACTGTTCAGTCCACGTCGAATAAGACAAAAAACAAACAAGAAAATCCTTTGCAAGAATCGTAACTTGAATTTAGATATTGGTTTACTGAATGGTGATGCGAAATTATCTTGTTCTTTTTCCTGAAGGCAGACGAGCCCAACCACCGCCAGACTCAGCATCTCGCAGCCTCGCTGACGCACAACTGAAACTTGACGACTTAACAGACCAGCAATGTCTAGAGACGCAGCAACAAAAGCCGTTGGAATGTTGCAAGCAAGTGTGCACCTGACAAGGATATCCTTCATCGTTTGTATGAACACACTGCTGGGCACAGAGGGCGTGCTGACGTGTGTACGCTAATATAAGTGTCACTGTCACCTCGTCAAGATTCGCATTGTCGCTCAGTTCCGATAAACTTTTATTGATGCGGGACACCAAGTTCGCCTCGTCCGTCACACTTTTTTTGTGATTATCGCCGGGTATCTTCATTTCCAAGATGAATATTTATTTTTCATCACAAAACAAGTTTTATGCTGGATTACATAAACAAATATTACATTTCAAATAAACAGCAATACGGATGGAAAGCATTTTTTCTGCTTTGTTTGGTAGATAATTCCGTCCACTGGACTGCATGTCTGTGCACAGCTGCGGCTGAATGCCGATAACATGCCAAGTGGAGGGGCTGACGAGCGCTTGAAGGCTGTGGACGCCCGGACTCTTAGTAGCCTTGCTTGTGTAGAGCCAGCTATGTGTAGTACCTGTTGTTCCTTTGGTCCGCTAGTGGTTATCCATAGTTAATAATTTATCTCGGCTTTTAGTATTAGTGCTGCATCCTGCTAGCCTTGGTGGCACGTGTCAGTGTTGCCTGCCGCTGCAGACTAATGCTCCCTGACTGCTTGCTGTTACCACGAACATATCAAGTTACAGACCTTGCGGATTACTGTCACTGAATTCCTTTATCAAAAAGTCCTTCGCAGTTCTTTTAAGAACCCTTTCCTGCTAATGCCACTACCTACCACTACCACCTCCTTTCCCTGACACTCCCCTGCTATTACCTACGTACAGAATCCTAAACCCTTCTTCTCTCATCTGCTGCCTCTGTCTTCTACTGTTCACATAATACTCTTTGATCCTTCCGTCTTGACTTCTATTCTTTCTCCCGCTGCACACTACTATGCCTTTCCCTGAAGCTCTCCTAATGTACCCTTCCTTCTTTCTCCTGACATTTCCTTCTTCATATTCTCTACACACTGTCCTATAACTTTACCTCCTTGTCTTCACTTCCTCCTCCTCCTCCTCCTCCTTCTCCTCCTGCTCCTGCTGCTCACCCTGCTGTTCCCCTTCCCTGCCAGACCCTGCCCTACGGTCTGCTCTCAAAGAAGCCAGGCAGGTGGGGCTCGACGGACAGTTCCTCTCAGGCTGCTAACCAGGACGCTGAGGCATTGACGGTACTGTGGCTTGCTAGTGTGGCTTGTTCTGTTAGTGTGGCACGTTGGGTATTATTTTGTGCAAGGTCACCCCCACAAAAAAAAAAAAAAAATAAATAAAATAAAAAAAACGTTATATTTTTACGCTAACCGGCTCAAAAAAAAAAAAAGTGTATCCTAAGCTAATGAACGTGGGAAATACCCGTTACAAGCTTAGAGTAAAGGATATTAGACTGAAATTGATTGCAGGTTATTTAAAACACACACAAAAAAATATAAAAAAATAAAAAATGCTTCCAGGAAATTCGTGGGTGATCTTTGTTAAAAATATATATCGCTTTGTGTTTTAGTCATGTGGCTGATTAATGATGTGGCTTTTTGCTGATGTGGCTTTTTTGTGTTAATGTGGCTTTTGTTAGTGTGGCTGTGTGTGTTAGTGTGGCTGTTTGTGTTAGTGTGGCTGTTTGCGTTAGTGTGGCTGTTTGTGTTAGTGTGGCTGTTTGTGTTAGTGTGGCTGTCTGTGTTAGTGTGGCTGTGTGTGTGTTAGTGTGGATGTCTGTGTTAGTGTGGCTTGTTTGTGTTAGTGTGGCTGTCTGTGTTAGTGTGGCTGTGTGTGTTAGTGTGGCATGTTTGTGTTAGTGTGGCTTATTTGTTTTAGTGTGGCTTATTGGTGCGACCTTTGCTATAAAAAAAAACAGTGTGGCTTTTTGTGTTAGTGTAGCTTCTTGCTGATGTGGCTTTAAAGTGTGGCTTGTGAGCGTCTCTGTTTGAGTCTCAGAGTGGCTGCAATCACGACTTCTTGGTATTAGTATGGCTTGATGATGTGGCTTGGCTATGTGTGGCTGCTTGTATGGCCTAATAGTGTGGCTGGCCAAATTTGGGACTGTAGTTAGTTGGTATGGCTTCTTTGTGTGGCTTCATAAAGTATGTGGCTTCTGTGGGTTACTAATGTGACTCTATGGCTTTTATGGCTTACAAATATGTGGTTATTTGGCTTCATGGCTTACTAATATGTGGCTTTATGTGGTTTTATGGCTACTGATATGTGGCTGGCTGAGTGTGACAGTAGCCTTCAATCAATATAAGACCTATAGCTTTTTTTTTCATTTTTTTTACGTCTCCGCCTATTGCACCGGTAAGCTTGCTTGAAGGGCCTGGATGGTATTCGGCCCCAGCCCGTCACGGCGCAGGCAAGTGTTTACAGTGGCGCCATCTTCTCTTGAATACCTCTGCTTCTCACTCCCAAAAAAAGACAAAACGTTTCTCTTCTTCATTAATCAGATGTCAAAATAAAAGTTTCCACCATTAACAGCACCTCCTTAACTTCTTCCTCTTACCTTTCCTCAGCAATCTCTACTTTCCTCAACAGTCTCTTTCTCTTTCGTTATTGAGTGTATATTAGAAGCCAGTCCACAGCAAGCCACCCTCATCCTCTCTACTTCAGGCAACACGTGATTGGTGGATGCGGGGAAAACGCTAAATCTTGTTCGTGATTGGTAGCCTACGTGTGGGCGGGGCTAACTTACGATGTTAGTGTGGACGTCTCCCCAAAAAATGCTTCCCTTCCTTCCTCATTGTGGTAAAGAAGACTGATGGGGAGGTAGAGAGAGAGAAAAGGAGGTGAACAGAGAGAAGAGAGGAGAAATGGTTATGTGGAACAGTGAGGGAGGCAAGTGGAGGAAAGATGGAGAGCTTCACGTGGTTGGTGGATGCAGGAAAAAGCTACATCTTGCTCGTAATTGCTGGTCTAGATGTGGGCGGGGCTTGTTTACGGGGTTAGTGTGGGCAGTGTACACAGCTGCAATGTCTTACTTCCATCCTCCTCCTCCTCCTTATCACCATCTCTTCTCCTATGCTATACTATTACGCCTCATAGCAGAGCATCAAAACGTCCTCGTCTTCATAACTCTCCCTAACTATTATTATCTAAGTCTCAGGGAATATGATTTGATTCAACACAATACGGATATTTTTCAACTTTTTGTTTTGTTTTTTGTTTTCTCATCCTAATCGATATTCGCATCTCTCTTGATCTCCTTATTTCTTCTATCCACATTTATCTTTTTTCTACTATTACATCTTCCTCTTCTTCTACTACAATTACTACTATTACTACTACTACTACTGCTACTACTACTGCTCCTTAGTCTCCTTCCTTTCTTTCCTTCTCTTCAATCTTCTCTTTCCTCTTCTGTTTTCCCTTTTATCTCTTTCTTCTGGTTCCTTTTTCTCTCTTTCGTACTCGGTTTTTCCTTTATTTTTTTTATCCACAAACTCTTTTAGGATCTTTCTTTCCTACACTATTTTCCCACCTATAGTACTTTCTCTCACAACCTTATGCCACAACTCTGCTCTCTGCTCTCTCTCTCTCTCTTCATTAAAAAACAAGCTCGACCGCCACCTCCTTCAACTTGATATTCACTGAAGTCGAAAAGCAAGGTCCTGGTGGCATCAAACATTAAATTTAATAGGATTAGGACCACCTAGTCTGAACCGTGGGGTCTGTGTGGTCTGAATATCTATGTAAATCTATGTAAATCTCTCTCTTCCTTCCTACCCCAACGTCTTTCAACATGCAGAGGACTAACGAAACGGCTTGAAGGCAGAGATTGGGATGAATAATGTGTGTGTGTGTGTGTGTGTGAGAGAGAGAGAGAGAGAGAGAGAGAGAGAGAGAGAGAGAGAGAGAGAGAGAGAGAGAGAGAGAGAGAGAGAGAGAGAGAGAGAGAGCAATGTCCTCTCTCTCTCTCTCTCTCTCTCTCTCTTCATCTCTACACTACACAACACTACTTCTCTACACACACACACACACACACACACACACACACACACACACACACACACACACACACACACACACAGGTAGCTCTCTCTAATCACCTGTATCTATCTAGCACCTGCCTTCCCAGATAACGATGACAACACCTGGTCTCTCCACCTTGCCCCCCCCCCTCCCTCCCTCTCGGTCAGCCATCCAGGTAGCTTTTTTTAACCTACCTGTCCGCTCGGCCTTCGTTTGTTCACCTTGATTATCTATCTATCTATCTATCTCTTCTATTTTTTCTTCTTCATTACCTATTTTTGCTTCATTTTATTTACTTGCTTTCTTTTTTTTCTTGGTTTTCTTTTATAATTGTTTTTTGTTTGTCATTTTTTGCGTCTTTTTCTATTTTCTTCTCGTTAATTTTCTCTTCTTTTTTTTCTTTCTCATTTTCTTCCTGTTTTTCTTTCCCCTTTCCTCTCAATCCTCCTCCTCTTCCATGCCTCTCTTAACCCTCTTCCTCTAACCACCAACCATCTTTTTCTCTACCTCACTCTCTCGTGTCGCCTCGTCTTCTTTCTCCTCATCCTTCTCCTCCCCTTCTCTGCTTATCCTTCTTTTCTCTCTCTACCTTTCCTCCTCTCGTCATCGCACTCCACGCCCATCCACACACACGCACACGCCTCGCTCAACTAACAGCTCACGTCACCTAGACACCTGCGACCCTGCCAATGCTCGCCTGCCTATGCTCCTCTGCCTATCAACATCGCTTTGTAGTTCCTTGATCCGCTCTGCTCCTCGCCTCGTCATCTGGCCTTCTCTTCCTTCTCTCTCACTGTATTTCCCTTTCCTTCCCTTAACCTAACCTCCCTAACTCATATTTTTCATTATAGTTTACCATCGAATGCTTTCTTTCTCTCTGTCCATTGTCTGCTCTGCTTCTTTCCCTTTCCTTAACGTAACCTCCCTAACTCATATTTTTCATTATAGTTTACCATCGAATGCTTTCTTTCTCTCTGTCCATTGTCTGCTCTCCTCCCTTCCCTCTCCTTAACCTAACCTCACTAACTCACATTCTTCATCATTGCTTCCAACCATACGCTTCCTTTCTCACCCTCCTTCTCCGGCCTGCTTTTTTTTATTTACAACAAAGGAGACAGCTCAAGGGCACAAAAAAAAGGAAACAATAATAAAAAAAAAGCCCGCTACTCGCTGCTCCTACAAAAAATAATCAAAAGAGGTGGCCGAAAGAGAGGTCAATTTCGGGAGGAGAGGTGCTCACTAGGAAACGCTTCAACCTACCCTCTATTTAATGTACTCTCTACGTCTACCTAATCGACTCTCTACCTCTACTTAATCTACTCTAACCACCTTTTTCATTATAGCTTCCAAACGAACGCTTCCTCTCCCCCCGCTCTCCTTCCCTGCCCTACTCCCTCCTGTACACCTGAACTTGTTCTCTTGACTTAATTATTGCTCCTGACCTAATAATAAACGAGAGAGTGGGTCAAGGTGCCGCGTTCCCTGTGATATGTCTAGGATGGTACTCCGGCACGCACACATACATACATACATACGCGCATACACGCACACCCACCCACACACGCGAATTTTGTATCGACACGCGAATGGCAATCATGTGTGACCACCACTGCCCCTTCGTCTCTGTCTCTCTCTCTCTCTCTCTCTCTCACACACACACACACATTCCTATACGCCTTCCACGTCTCAATCTTCTCACCATGACCAAAACAAGACCAAAACACGACAATAACAAGACCACAACAACGAGTTTTTTTACGAGTCTGTCCACGAACGAGCATTATTAGGGTCAGTTTCTTCAACCTTTCGCCGCCCAAGTCCACACGTATGACAAGGCTTTCGTAGGGTTTGTGAGGCTTTCCATGGGTAGTTTTATGGCCCCGGTGGTATTTAGGAGCAGTAAGTATCGGGCTTTTCTTTTTCATTATTGTTTTTGTTTTTTTTACGCTCTTGAACTGTCTCCTCTGGTGTAAAAAAAAAAAAAGTGCGACCCTTCTTCTGTATAATGGACGTAAAGGAACTCTCATGGGGATCCGTTTAATCTCTCTTTTGGCTTTTAGAAATGATTGACTTTTTATATCTTGCTTTCCCTTCTGTCTCTCCCACTGCACTTCCCTTCCCTTCCCTTCCTACCCTTCTGTAACATCCCTTCTCGTCCCTTCCTTCCTTCTCTTCCGTGCGCCAGAGTGGAATTATAATCATCTTCATTTTTTACTTCTTCCTCCTTCTCTTCAAATGCAATCCCCTTTCCTCCTTTCGCCCCTTCCCTTTCCTTCCCTTCCCTTCCCTTCCCTTCCCTCCTTTCTCCTCTTCCGTGCACCAGAATGGAATAATAATCATCTTAATTTTTTACTTCTTTCTCCTTCTCTTCAAATGCAATCCCCTTTCCTCCTCTTCCCTTCCCTTCCCTTCCGTTATTTCCTCCTTTCCCTACCCCTCCCTTCCCCTCCTTCTCTCTCCTCTTCCGTGCGCCAGAGATGAACAGTAATCAACTTCATTTTAACCTCTCCTTCCTCCTTCTCTTCTATTCCGATCCATTCCTCTTTCCTCATGTCCATCCCTTACCTTCCTTGTCCTCCCTCTCCTTCCCACCCTCCTTCTACATCCACCCCCCTTCCCTTTGTCCTCCCTTACGCATTCTCTTCTTGCCTTCCCTTCCTTCTCTCCCATTGCAATCCCCTCTCTCCTCCTCTTCTCCCCTTCCTCTCCCACCCCCCCCGTTAACTCCCCCTTCCCTCTCCCCTTCGCGTGCGCCAGAGTGGAATTTTAATCGTTTTGTTCCGCTCACTCCCAGCTTGAACCGGTAATATGGCTGCTTCGTGTACCCATTCTATCCATCCATGGCAAGACGTACCCACCTTAGAAGTGACCCCCTATAATGAATTCCTCCCTTCAGTACTTAGATAACAGACACTTGAATTACACTCCAAAGCCCTTCCACCTCCTTAGCAGATCTCCACTTACTTCCTCTCCTTCAGAACTTGGACATGAGACTCTAAAATTACAATCTATAGCAATTTCATCTTTTAACAAACTTCAAATGACTTCCTCCCTTCAGAACCTGGATAAAAGACAGACACTATAATTACAATCTATAGCAATTTCATCTCTTAACAAACTTTAAATGACTTTCTATCTTTCAGAACTTGGATAACAGACACCACAATTACAATCTATAGCAATTTCATCTCTTTTAACAAACTTCAAATGACTTCCTCTCTTCCAGAACTTGGATAACAGACACCACAATTACAATCTAAAGCAATTTTATCTCTTTTAACAAACTTCAAATGACTTCCTCTCTTTCAGAACTTGGACAACAGACACTAAAATTACAATCTATACCAATTTTATCTCTTTTAACAAACTTCTAATAACTTCTTCCCTTCAGAACTGGATATACAGACACTATATTTACCCTCCATCTCCTTAGCAGACTCCCACTGACTTCCTCCCTTCAGAACTTGGATAACAGAGACTTAGATTACACTCCAAAGCCCTTCCACCTCTTAAACAGACCACCAGTGACTCCCTTCCCTTCAGAACACGGTGTTGAGACGCTCTAATGCACAGTTCACAGCCATCCTAACTCCTCAACAGACCCCCACTAACCTCCCCCCTTCAGAACCTGGCATACGGGCGACAGCGGCCAGACTGGAACCCCAACATGAGCGAGGGTGGGCGCGCGGGGTCGCCGGTGGTGCGTGAGGTGACGAAGAAGAGTTCGGCGGAGAGCAACAAGTCGGCCAGCAGCAAACCCGGCTCGAGGGAGGGGCGCACCATCAAGGTCATCAACAACCTCGACCACTCCCAGGAGGTGAGTAGAGGATGAATGGAGGGTACGAGGGCGAGAGGGAGGGAGGAAGGGAAGGGTGGACAGAGGGTAAGGTAGGGAAGTAGAGCTAGATGGAGGGAGAGAAAGGGAGGAAAGGAGGAAAAAATGGGAGAGAAAGAGGGAGGGAGAGAGGGAGGGAGGAAAGGATGAAGGGAAGAAGAAAGGGAGGAAAGGAGGAAAAAATGTGAGAAAGGAAGCAGAGAGGGAGAACTATATTGAGGGAGGGAGAGAAAATGAGGAAAGGAGGAGAAAATGAGTAGGAAAGAGGGAGGGAGGGAAGGAGGAGGAGGCAGAGCTAGATGGAGAGAGGAAGAGAAAGGGAAGAGAGGATGAAGGGAAAATGGGAGAAAGAGAAAGAAGGGAGGGAGGAAGAAAAGGAGGAAAAGCTAGATGAAGGGAAGAAAGGATGAAGGGAAAATGGGAGAGAGAGAGAAAAGGGAGGGAGGAAGGAAAGGAGGAAAAGCTAAATGGAGAGAGGAAGAGAAAGGGAAGAAAGAATGAAGGGAAAATGGGAGAGAGATAAAGAAGGGAGGGAGGAAGGAAGAGAAAGATGGAGGGTGGGAGGAAGGGAGAGAGAGGGAGTCGCGGATGAAAGGGAGAAGAGAGGAACGAAATATAAAGAAAGAGAATAAAGCAGAACAGTAAACAACGAATGGAGGAAACAGAGAGAAAGAAAGAAAGAAAGGGAGAGAAAGACAGACAAGGGAGAGCTATCACACAAAGTAATCTCATCATTCTTTCTATATATCAAATTAAGGACAACAATTACAAGAACATACCAAAAGGGAAAACAACAAACCGGGAAAACTGACGAACCAGGAAAGGGAAAGATGACTGAGTAGAAACATGATTAAAAAAAGACTAAGAAAAAAAGGCTTATAACAGCGATGACGAGGAGGAATAAGCGAGGGAGAGGAAAGAGTGACAAGAGAGGATAATAAAGCATAATTAGAAGGATGAAGAAAGGGGGAAGAAGATGACTAGAAGAATAACAACGAAAGAAGAAGTGAAGAAAAGGAAGAGAAGAGAAGAAGAAGAAATTTTGGAGAATAAGAAAAACTTGAGTAAAAGAAGGAAGAAGAAAGAAGAGTCACTAGAGAACGGAAGGAAGAGAGGACACTAAAGGAGGGAAGGAAGAGAGGAAGAGAAGAGAATAAAGAAGAAATTTAGGAGAATGAGGAACACCTGAGTAAAGGAAGGAAGGAGGAAGGAGAGTCACTAAAGGAGAGAAGGAAGAGAGGAAGAAAATATATACGAGAAGAAAAATGAAGGAAAGGAAAATGAGAAAGGAAAACAAAACATGAAAAGGAGGAAAGGAAAAACAGTAATTGATAAAGTTGATGACAAGACACACATGAGGATAAAGAAAGAGACATAGAGATAGAAAGATAGATAGACAAAGAGAGAGGGAGAGAGGGAGAAACGAAGAAAGGGAAAGAGGAAAAAAAAGAATGAAAATACGAAAATCAAATAATAAAACAAATATAATAGCGAAAAAAAGAAACAGAGGATGAAAATAATGAAAGAAAACGAGGAGCAGAAAAAGATAGGATACAATAACAAAGAAATCAAGAAAGAAGAGGAAGGAAAAGAATGCGAAAAAGAGAGATACGAATGAACAGAGAGAGAGAGAGAGAGAGAGAGAGAGAGAGAGAGAGAGAGAGAGAGAGAGAGAGAGAGAGAGAGAGAGAGAGAGAGAGCAAACCAGTAAGAAGGGTAATAAAACTAAATATATAAGTAGAACCTGTTTTTGCCAAGTGACGTGGATGTAGTAATTGAAATAAGAATCTGTAGTTTATCGATAGTTTGTTTAGCTAAATGGGAGACTTCAAGAAATAATCATCCCACCAATGTTTACTTTAGACGAGAGACAATTGAAAGGTATGTCAGTAGCTAGAAGGATAAATGAGAGGAGGAGGAAGAGGAAAAGGAGGAGGAGGAGGAGGAGGAGGAGGAAGAGGAGAAGGAGGAGAAAAAGAGAAGAAAGAAATTCGGATGCAGTAATGAGTTTAGTAACGAAAGAAGGAAGGAAGGAGGAAGATAGAAGAGTAGAAGAGGAAGGAAGGAAGGAAGGAAGGAAAAGAGGAAGTAAGGAAGCAAAAAGGGAAGGAAGGAAGGAAGGAAGGAAGGAAGGAAAATGGGAAGAAAAAAAGAGGGAAGCAAGAAGGGAAGGAAGGAGTAGAAAGGAAGAAAGAGTTGAGAAATGAATGAAAGAAGAAAGAAAAAAAAAGGAAAAGAGGAAGAGGATAAAAAAATAAGGGAAAAAAGCAAGCAAGAAAGAGAGAAAGAAAGGAAAGGAAGGAAAGGACGAAGGGACGAAAGGAAGGAAGTGACGGAAAAAATAAAGAAAGAAAGAAAGAAAAGAAAGAAGGAAACGAAGGAGGCAAAGAGGCAAAACGAAGTGGAGGAGGAAAAACAAAAAACAAAGAAAAAAAGAGTAGCAGAGAAGTCTACATTTGGAGCAAGAAAAAAAGAAAAAAAAAGAAAAATTACAAGGGAAGGAAATACCAACGAGAGAGAGAGAGAGAGAGAGAGAGAGGTTCAATTTCGCGACACGAGAATTTAGGTTAACACTAGAATATAAAAAAAGCTGCTCTCTCTCTCTCTCTCTCTCTCTCTCTCTTTTTTTTCCCCTATTTCTCTGTTTCTCTCTCTATTTCTCTCTCTCTCTCTCTCTCTCTCTCTCTCTCTCTCTCTCTCTCTCTCTCTTTCCTCCCTCTCTCCCTCCCTCTTTACCTACCTACCTTTCTATTTATCTAAGTAACTATCTATCTATACATGCATTTCTTTACATACTCCATCTACTTATTTCTCTACCTATCTATCAATCCACTTCCCTAACCATCCATCCAACCGTCCATCTATCTATCCATTATCTACCTTATCATCATCTATCTCATCTCACCCCTGCAGAGGACGGTGCTGGTGAACATGAAAACAATTAACCTGTGGGAGGAGGTGGTGAAGGACCTCGGGCGCATGTTCAAGCTTACTGGACAGCTACATCTCTTTACTACCTGGGGACAAGAGGTGAGTTGTTGGGTATTGTGATTCGCGTGAGTTGGAAGGTTGTGATTCGCGGGAGTTGAATGGTTGTGATTCGCGTGAGTTGAAAGGTTGTGATTCGCGTGAGTTGAAAGGTTGTGATTCGCGTGAGTTGAAAGGTTGTGATTCGCGTGAGTTGAATGGTTGTGATTCGCGTGAGTTGAAAGGTTGTGATTCGCGTGAGTTGAAAGGTTGTGATTCGCGTGAGTCTCTCTCTCTCTCTCTCTCTCTCTCTCTCTTGTTTAGCTCATTGTTAGGCGCTAGTATATATGGTATGATGATTTGTATGGTGGTAATATATATGTGATGTATGGTACCTGTATATATTAGTGTCTTACGTCATTTAGTTGTGTTGATATTTGTCTGTTATATTTGTCTTTTTTTATTTCTTCTATCGCCCGTTTTGTGTGTTTTTGTTTTGATTCGTTGCATTTCGTTTTTTATTCAACTTTCCTATTTCATTTTTTTTTTGTTTCTTTTTCTTTCACTGTTAGTACTCTTCCTCTTCCTCCTCCTCCTCCTCTGTCTTTATTTTTCTTTCACGTCTTCTTTTTCTTCTTTCTTTCTTCTTCTTCTTCTTCCGCCCGATTTTTTTTGTCGCACTTTACTTTTATTCAACTTTCCATTTTTCTCTTTTCTTTTCCCCTCCTCTGTCTTTTTTTTCTTCCACATCTTCTTTTTCTTCTTCCTTCTACTTCTTCTTTCGCCTGTTTTACTTTGTCACACCTTTCTTTTCTTCCTTTTCCTCTTTTTTTTTCTCCTTCTCCTCCTCCTTTGTCATTTTCTTCCACATCTTCTTTTTCTTCTTTCTTCTTCTTCTTCCGACTGTTTATCTTTGTCGCATCTTTCTTTTATTCAACATCCTTTTTCTCTCTTTTTCTTTTTCTCCTCCTCCTCCTCCACCTTCCCCCTCCCTCCCTCCCTACCCATCTCCATTAGAATCACACCGGCGTACCCATCATATAAATCATCGACCCTTTTAGCGGATCAAGCGGCTGGTCCAGGAGGGGATCATTTTTTTAGAGGCGCGGATAATGAGTCGTTTAGGGACGTAATTGCTATAGTAGGCAGGTAGGCCGGGGCGAGATGGATAGGGCCCAAAAAAATTAAGAGCCGGGTCCTGACGATATAGTTTAGCGGGTCGTGAAGGAATGCAAGGAGGTCCTCAGCGGGTCTATTAGGTATCATCTAGGTTAAGTGAGTAAGTAAGTTTTGTGGCTCGCTTATGGAAAGTGGCTGAGAGAGAGAGACCGCCAAAAGAGAGGGAGAGAGAGAGTTCCAAAATACAGGCCCATGTTGTTCCGAGAAGTCCAGTTAAGTGAGATTTCCTGATAAGGTGACGTCTCAATGAGAAGCGCGCACCCACACACACACACACCACTACAGCCAGTCATCTACACCACAGCCAAAACCATCACCTCAACCAGAACAGTCTCAAGGGTCAATGCAACGGAGGAGAGCACTGAGGCCACGCGCATCTACACCATATACTCCACTCCCAGCTAATACTATAACCACACTCCTCCTCCTTCCTTTCTTCCCCAGGTCAAGAGTTTCTCGCAATTCAAGAACGACTTCGCCAACGTGGACACCTTCTACGTGAGCCTCAACGACTCTGGCATGCCTCTCCGCCCGCCGCTTCCCATCCCCAACGGCGGCTCGGTCACCCCACGCGCCCCTGAGCCATCGGCAGGAGGGGGAGGAGTCAGGCGGCGCTCGCTCTCAGAGGAGGACGACAAGCGGGGACTAAGGTGAGGACATAGAAAGGTGCACTGCGCTAACCTGATACTTTTGACTCCCAGGGTGAAAGAGGATACTTTGGACTGGACTAATGGGAACTAAGGAGAAAGAAAAAGAGAGAGGACTATTGAGAAATATGAAGGAAAAAGAGAGGACAAGTGGGAAAATAAAGAAAAAAGAAAAACTAGTAGGAAATAAGAAGGGAAAAGCAAGGTAAAAGGGACAATAAGGTAAAAGAGGAAGAAATAGTCAGAAATATGAAGGAAAATGAGGGAGGACTAATTTGGATTACGAAGGATGGACGTCAATTTGGGGGGAAAAAAACATGGGGTAAAAAGTTAATTTCCTCTGGTTTTGTCGAAGTTGTCTGTCCAAATTCATAGAGTAGTGCGGGGTATGATAAAAACTGTCTGTCTGCATTTCAAACCATGGTATTGGGTTGTCACTATTAACTAGCTATATTAACGCTATAGGAGTAACGATGGGGACAGCAATCTTCTCTTCTCTCTCTCTCTCTCTCTCTCTCTCTCTCTCTCTCTCTCTCTCTCTCTCTCTCTCTCTCTCTCTCTCTCTCTCTCTCTCTCCATGTCGCAGGTATTATGTAATCCAATACAGGTTGGCGTTTTCACCTACCCGAAGCCTTATGTCTATACCCCTAAAAAGCAACGCCATCCGTTCTAACCTTGCTGGGGCGGTGTTGTGGCCTGTTAGCGGTTTGAGTTGTGGTTATCAAGGCGTGTTGGGGCGGGGCGGGGCGGGGCGGAGTGGGGCGGGGTGGAGCGCGTAACCTGGTTGAGAGCGAGACGTTTTTCAAGTGGCGTAGTGTGTCGTGTCGTGGAGTAGCGGGATTTCGTGTTACGGGATTTCGTGGCGTGCGATTTCGTGTGGCGCGGCGCTGACTGGCAATTTGTAAGCGTGCGTGATTGTCTTGTTCGTGTAACCTTTGTGCCCTGACTCATTGCCACTTGACAGGGAAAGGAGGAGAGGGCGAGGGTACGAAGGGGAGGAGAGTATAGAAGGGAGGGGAACATGTGAATGGAGAGGGAAGAGGAGAAGGAGGGATGTGGGAGGAAGGGAGAATGGGGGAGTTGGGGGAGAAAGGATGGCAAGTAAGGACAGGTGAAAGAGAAAGTGAGGGAATGAGAAAGGGAAAGGAGAGAGAATGACTAAGGAGGAAGAAACAGAAGATTGAGACAGGTATGGAAAGGGAAGGATATAAAAAGGGAGAGAAAAAGAGAAAAAAAGCGGAGGAGTAATAGAAAGAAAGGGTGGAAAGGGTAGGCGAGAAAGTAGGGGAAGAAAGAGGAAGAAACAGAAGGTTGAGAGATGTGTAGAAAGGAAAGAATAAAGTAAAGGGAGAGAAAAAGAGATAAAAAGAGGAGGGGAAATAGAAAGAAAGGGTTGAGAGGGTAGACGAGAAAGAAGGGGGCAAGAATAGAAGAAGGGAAGGAGAAGAAAAGGAAAGAAACAGAAGGTTGAAAGATGTGTGATAGAGGAAGGATAAAGAAAAGGGAGAGAAAAAGAGATAAAAAGAGGAGGGGAAATAGAAAGAAAGGGTGGAGAGGGTAGACGTGAAAGAAGGGGGCAAGAATAGAAGAAGGGAAGGGGGAGAAAGGGGAAAACACAGAAGGTAGAGAGATGTGTGGAAAGGGCGGGATAAAGAAAAGGGAGAGAAAAAGAAAGTGGAGGGGTATTTGAAAGAAAGGGTTGAGAGGGTAGGCGAGGAAGAAGGGGGGAAGAATAGAAGGAGACAAGAGGAAGAAAGGGAAAGACAGAGGAAAGAGAAAGGAGAAGGAAAATACAGGGTTAGGCAGGGGATTAAAAAAAATAAGAAAACTGCATTATATATTCTACGAAGCCAAACCATTCCCTCACTACTGTATGTGCGGAAGACGTGTTGACATAGCCATTATAGCGAAACTTTTACCGGCGAATATTACGAAAGCAGACCCTGAAAAAGAGCCTTACGTGTTCGGTGTATTTGCTCAGACGACGCACCAATTACCGAATGGAATATTGTAACAAAGGCAAACAGTTACACGACAAAGAAAAGAACGCAAAGAACGAAAAGAACAACGTAGGAGGGACGGAGTATAACAGACAATGCAGGTGTGTCCTTGTGTTGCTGTCAATTACGAACACACACACACACACACACACACACACACACACACACACACACACACACACACACACACACATACAAACACACACACACACACTCGGGGCCGCATCCCACGTGTAGTTGCTAGGTGATGACGGTGTTTTTGTTGTTGTTATTGTGAATCGACCCCCTGAGAGAGAGAGAGAGAGAGAGAGAGAGAGAGAGAGAGAGAGAATGCGTACTGACTTTTTTTCTACTACTATGACTTGGCTTCCTCCTCCTCCCCCTCACGCAGCTGACACGCATCATCGCTTGCTCAAGGTCATCTCTCTCTCTCTCTCTCTCTCTCTCTCTCTCTCTCTCTCTCTCTCTCTCTCTCTCTCTGTTATGCTTTGAGTCTGGCGGTTAAGGGGACAAACAGAGCACCATCTTACTATATAGTGTGTCTGTCTGTCTCTTCCTATAGGGCCACACTGTCCTCACCAATCTATAAGCACCATTCCTAAGCGACAGGTAGATATGGCTGATAGGTGGACAATAAATGATCAGTTAGGGAATGTGCGTTAAGACAAGGATCAAGGGATTAGATACACTGACCCAATCCTCATACTAATTCGCACTGCTTATTCAGGGGCGGCCAACCATAGAGAGAGAGAGAGAGAGAGAGAGAGAGAGAGAGAAAAAAAAGGAATATCGCAGAGCCAAGACTCATACTAATACGACTTGATCATATATACGAAACTCGATCAACCTTGTATAGGGACACACACACACACACACACACACACACACACACACACACATACACCCCCCCCCTCCCCATCCCCACACACTATACCTACCACCTCCCACACCAAAATCGATCACTGACGTAGATTAAAAAAAAAAAAATACACTTGACCTTCTTGACGAGGCCACGCCATTAACTTAACCTGTCATCACCTGTATAGATGGTTAATGAGATTGCTCGATGAATATAGAGGTATGTACATGTATACTCTGTCAATTCCTCGTGTGTGGGTGAGGGAAGGGGGGGGGAGAGGGATACAGATTTGATCAAAGGGCACACACACACACACACACACACACACACACACACACACACACACACACACACACACACACACAATACGCCCGCTCATTAATCACTATTCCTAAAGACAGACCCACAAATTACAGACGATAAATCAAGTACTCTACCTTTTTTTTCTTTTTTTTTCTTCTTATTTTCTTCCTCCTATCTCTTCTTTTCTCTCCTCTTCTCTCTTGCATCATCTATCTATCTATCTATCTATCTATCTATCTATCTATCTAATATGTCTACTCCTATACTTCAGAACGGAGAGTTTAGAGAGAGAGAGAGAGAGAGAGAGAGAGAGAGAGAGAGAGAGAGAGAGAGAGAGAGAGAGAGAGAGAGAGAGAGAGAGAGAGAGAGAGAGAGAGAGAGTGTGTGTGTGTGTGTGTGTGTTAATTATGTTTCTACCTATTTGTATTTCCACAGAATTGAGATAACCTCGTCATGTTTCGTATTTTCTCACATTTTATGCATTTATTATTCATATTTATACTCTAACTCAGTGGTTCCCAAACTTTTCTGGATGTGGCTCTAAACACACACAGTCTTGACCTGGCCTGGCGACCATAAACTAAGTGTATGAACATGTAGTATTTATTTCCAGTTATTTTAATGTTGCAAAAATTAAAAATGTTAAATCTTGAGTCGCTAGCATGATTTGGGATTGCCTGGGAATACGTCTTGTGGTCTCTTCAACGATTAGTAACTTCACGCCTTGGATGTATCGTGTGAGACTAAGATATTGAACAAAGGCACGAACGGTATTTATTTCCAGTTATTCTAATGTTGCAGAAGTTAAAGTCTCAGATCTTGAGTCGCTAGCATGATTTGGGATTGCCTGGGAATACGTCTTGTGGTCTCTTCAACGATTAGTAACTCCGCGCCTTGGATATATCGTGCAGGACTAAGATATTGAACAAAGGCACGAACGGTATTTATTTCCAGTTATTCTAATGTTACAGAAGTTAAAAGTCTAATATCTTGAGTCGCTAGCATGATTTGGGATTGCCTGGGAACGTCTTGTGGTCTCTTCGACGATTAGTAACTCCACGCCTTGGATGTATCGTGTAAGACTAAGATATTGAACAAAGGCACGAACGGTATTTATTTCCAGTTATTCTAATGTTACAGAAGTTAATAAATCCGCCTTGGTTATTATATTGAGTAGGACTAAGATACTAAACAAAGGTATTGCCTGGGAACGTCTTGTGGTCTCTTCAACGATTAGTAACTCCGCGCCTTGGTTATATTGTGTAGGATTAAGATACTGAACAAAGGTACGAAGAGTATTTGTTTTGAAGTGCCCTCCGGTAATAACTCTGTGCCTTGGTTATTATATTGTGTAGGACTAAGATACTAAACAAAGGTACGAACAGCTTATATTTTGAAGACCCTCCGGTAATGAATGAAGACGACATGTAGAAGAGGTTCAGATTCTTCGTCATTACTAAACACACATTTCGGGTGTTTTTTTTTTCACTAGACTATTTTTTTCTCATTTTCCTTTTACTTTAACTCTTAACTTGAGTACATTTTTTTTCTTTTTATGCATCATTGTACTTTTTCCTTTACTTCGCCCTTGCCTTATTTTTTTTAGTGGTATCATTTGGCCTCTTGCAGTCTCCCTATGTTATTATGTTCTTATGTTCTTATTTGCTAACACTAACTACCTTTTATTATTATTATTATTATTATTATTATTATTATTTGTTGCTGAGCTCTCAATGTCCTACGGCTATTTACACGTTCCTCGGAGTGCATTAACCCCTACGCCCAGGTATATCGCTGGGTACACCTGCCCGTACATTTCACAGCACATGTTTGATAACTGATTTTTCGGTTTTCTTCTAAAGTTCAAATATTTGGCGTTGTTTGATTTAAGTGGCATATTCTATTCCCGCGTCTAATTCTTCGAGAGCGAGAGCGAAATGATCACACACACACACACACACACACACACACACACACACACACACACACACAACCCGCTCTCCCTTGCCAGGCTTAATCAGTTGGTCGCTCACACACACACACACACACACACAAACAACATTTTCTTCATTTAATTAACACATCATCGCTCAACGGACCTAAGACAATTGATCTCCTTCACCTATTACGACACTCTCCCCGCCCCCCCCCTCCCCTCGCCGTGACGTCATCAAGCGGTCGACCTATGAGAGAGGAGAATGGGGATGACGTCACTGATTGTCCGTTTCTAGGCTACGGGTGTCTGTTTGGTCTTATTTTTTTATTGATATGGTCTCTCTCTCTCTCTCTCTCTCTCTCTCTGTTATTAATTACGTTTTTTTTTCCGTAATACTTTTTGTCGTTTCTTGCTATTAACTTTTTTTTCAGCGCTCCAGTTTATTTCCTCTTATTTTTCATTCATAGATATTTTTTTACCAGTAGACGCATCATCCTTTTTTCCATTAATTTTGTTACGGGATTTTTTTTTTCTATTTTTTTCATTCATAAATATTGTTCTTGTTTTTGTTTTCACTAGATGCATCATTATATTGTTTTTTTTCTCGTTTTTTTTTCTTTAATTATGCTAAATGATCATATATATTTTATTGGACGCATCATCTACCTTTTCATTTACTTCGTTCAATCTTTTTTTTCAGAGGTATCATTTATTTGCTAAAACTGCCTATTACCATTCACAATTATCTTACCGTCACTGTAGTCCTTTTTTTTTATTTCATCCTCTCGCCAATACCACAATAATAATCCTTTATAACCAATCGCTTTTAATTCCTTCCACATGCGATTGATTTTAATTTTAATTCGTTCATTTTTCATTTTCATTTTAATTCCTTTATTTTTCACTTTCATTTCAATTCCTTCATTTCCTTTCAGTTCATATTACTTCATTTTAAATCCTTCACTTTTCGATTGACTTTGCATTTTATTTTAATTCCTTCATTCTAATTCCTTCATTTTTCAGTTCATTTTTCATTTTAATTCCATCCACATGCGATTCCTTCCACATTACCTAATTCCTTTTACATTCAATTCCTTCCACATTCAATTCCTTCCACATTCAAATCCTTCCACATTCAACCCTTCCCTCATTAAATTCCTTCCACATTGAAATCCTTCCACATTCAATCCTTCCCTCATTAAATTCCTTCCACATTCAAATCCGTCCACATTAATTTCCTTCCACATTCAATCCTTACCTCATTCAATTCCTTCCATATTCAATTCCTTCCACATTCAAATCCGTCCACATGCAATCACTTCCACATTCAATTATTTTCCCCCTCATTGGTTTCTGGGTTTCGGGTAAAGGCGTCAATTTAAGATAATAAGCTCTCTCCCATAATCGATAACCTTGCCCACAGCTACAGTTTCTAATTAACTCTTCATTAATTACGTAACAAACCTCCGTCACACTTATAAGGCAATGGAAATTAACTAACCTTCGTGCTATGTGATCGTTTCCTACAGTTCTACCTTTTAATTATCCGGTCACGTTTTCTGTCATTTAATCAGGAGCAGAAATAATAGTACCCCTTTTTTTCTATTTAGGGGGTTATTACATTCCGTTTTCTTTCATAATTCACTTCCACGGTACTCCAAGATTGCTTTTTTTTTTTTTTCAATAATTGAGCAATAGCAAGAAGAGGAGAAATAAGAGTAATACTTTTTTTTCTTGTTTTTGGTCATTAATTAACTTTTTCTTCTTCTGTTTTAGTTTCTACACTCCGTTTTCTTTCATAATTCACTTCCACGGTACTCCAAGATTGCTTTATTTTTTTTTTCTACAACTGAGCAATGGCAGTAATACCTTTTTTTCTCGTTTTTGTTCATTAATTAACTTGTTCTTCTTCTGTTTTAGTTTCTACATTCCGTTTTCGCTCATAATTCACTGATTGCTTTATTTTTTTTTTCTACAACTGAGCAATGGCAGTAATACCTTTTTTTCTCGTTTTTGTTCATTAATTAACTTGTTCTTCTTCTGTTTTAGTTTCTACATTCCGTTTTCGCTCATAATTTACTAATACATAACTCTAAGATGTTCATTTTCTACAACCGAGAACCACAAGAAAAGGCAACAGAAATAACGTCCTTCTTCTTGTTTTATTGCTTATTACTCCTTTTCCAACGATAATTCACGCCCACATTGCTGTAAGATTGTATTTATTTTCTTTTTATTTTCTACAACCGAATAACAAAGGGAAGAAAACCAAAAGTAATACCATTTCTCTCTTGTTTTCTGGTTATTACACTCCATTATTTATTGCAATCCACGCCCACATTACTCTAAGATTGTTTTTATTTTATTTTTAATTTTATACACCCGAGGAACAGCAAGAGGAAAGAGCAACAGCAACACTTATTTTCTTGTTTTTCTTCTTGTTTTGGTTATTACAGTCCATTTCCTACTACAATTCACTCCCACATTGCTCTATGATTGACTTTTTTTCTATCTTTTTAATTTTAAGTACCCGAGAAACACAAGGCGAACCAGGAGCGACACTTTTTTTTTCTTTGTTTTCTTTTTGTTTTTGGTTATTACAGTCCATTTCCTACCATAATTCACTACCACATTACTCTATGATTATTTTATTTATTTATTTATTTATTTATTTGTTTATTCATTTTTTTTAAGCGGTGGGCCTTCTTGAGGGGCCTCTTAGACGACCCCAGCCCGGTAGTGACGCAGGCGAATTTTTTTTTTATAGTAGCTGCCGTGATGGATGACTTGCCTATCCCTATCTTCTTATTTCCTATACCCGAGTAACAGAGGGAAGAGGAATAGCAGGAATACCTTTTTTTTTATATTTTCTCTGGTTATTACATTCCACTTCCTACCATAATTCACTGCTACATTCCTCTAAGATTGCTTTTTTTCATTATTTCCGGTCTTATTTTCTCCACCCGAGCAATATATGGAAGAGGAGAAGCAGAAACGATACTTTTTTTTCTGTTTTTGGTCATTACATCTCGTTTTTCATCATATTTCACCGGCACATTGTTCTAAGAGTCTGTTTTTTATCATTTTCGGTTCTATTTTTTTTTCCACCCGAGCAATATATGGAAGAGGAGAAGCAGAAACGATACTTTTTTTCCTGTTTTTGGTCATTACATCTCGTTTTCCATCATATTTCACCGGCACATTGTTCTAAGAGTCATTTTTTACCATTTTCGTTCTTATTTCCTACACCCCGTTTGCTGCTTTACGCTATTAACGGGAGGCCGGAAGACAAGGCAAGGTTACGTGACTGAGGAGCATAAATATATCTGGTATTACGGTTTAATCCAGTTCGTGAAATTATTCGCTGCCGTTGTAAACTATACGTTCTGCTTTCTTCTTCGTGTTTTCCGTTCGAGGAAGATATAATTCACTGTCTTTATCTATTACTACTGTCTGTCACATCGGCGCCATAAGCTACACGGAAAAATAATATATATAAATTGTGTTTCCTCAGTAATGTGACTTTTTGCTATTAGAAAGCTTCACATCAGACGAGTAATCCCTGTTGAATCATATACATTTAGTTTCATTTTAAAGTCGTATTCCGTACAGAAACGTTTGATATTAGATTCATATTCCGCACTGGAACGTTTCGTACTAAACTTGGATTCTCTTCTTTAAAAGTTTCATGCCACACTCGTTTCATCCTCGATACTTGCAGGTAAAAACGTAATTAATCTCTCTCTCTCTCTCTCTCTCTCTCTCTCTCTCTCTCTCTCTCTCTCTCTCTCTCTCTCTCTCTCTCTCTCTCTCTCTCTCTCTCTCTCTTCCAGATTAGTTCTCTTTCGTTTTTTTTCATATTTTTGACTAGTTCTTCCTCTTTTGTTCTTATTTTCCCACTTCTCTTCACTATATCCATCATATTTCTCGATAGTCCTCTCTCTCTCTCTCTCTCTCTCTCTCTCTCTCTCTCTCTCTCTCTCTCTCTCTCTCATTATCGTCCAAGTTCACTATGAGTCACGCTGTTTGCTCGCACGATAATTAAAAGGGTAAACAGTGGGAGAAATGGAAGGAATTAACGCGTCAGACTGGAGACAATAATGAGTTGATGGAAATATTCTGATGGGTCCGATGCACGCCGCCCTCCGCCCGCCACCGCCGCCGCTCCCTATTTCTAACGCCATCTGGTGGAGCCGCGCGCGTCTGAGTTTTGTTTTCTTCCTCTTGCTATATTTCCTTTTTTTCGTATTTTGTTTTTTGTTTTGGTTTCTCTGTTGTAGTTGTTGTTGTTTTGGTTCAATTTCATCGTGTTCTTTTTTTTCTTTTGTTCTTTTCTTTTATTAGTTTTCATATTTCATCTTCTCGTTTTCTTTTTGTTTTGTTATTTTCTCCTCTTCCGCCTCCTTCCTTTTTGCTTTTATCTCTTTCTTCCGGACAGTTTTTCTTCTTCCTCCTCCTCTTATATATGCTGCTCCTCGTCTTTTCATCTTTTTCTTCAAATTCTTCTTCAGGCTCTTCCTCTTGGTCTTCCCTCTCACTCCCTCTCCACCTTCTCTTCTTTTCCTTTCCCTCCCATTCCTTCTTTTCTTGAGGCAAATTCTTCAATCAAATTTATATTCCTTCCGTCAGTCAAGGATCTTATCAATACTTTTACGTCTTCGGGAAAAAAAAAAAAATCTTACTTGGTCTTTCCTTGACACGCACACACGGACACACGCACCACCACCACCAACAACAACAAAAACAACAACAACAACAACAACCTCTATTGACCCACTCTCTTCTCTCCATTATTTTCACTACCTCCTCAGTATTTCTTTTTTATTATTCCCGAGAGAACACGAACACTACAATCTGCGTCACGTCGTATACATGTCACGTTCCTGTTGTCCTTCCCTTTCGTACCTTATTTCACTTTCCTTCTCTTTCATCGCCTGGCATGAATGACTTTGTTTATTTGTTTTGTTTTGTGTCTTGGATTTGAGAAACGTGGATCAGATTATTTCCTTGTTATGTATCGTTTTATTTCCTCTATTATCATCATCTTGCTATTGTTATTATTGTTCTTCTTTTTCCTTTTCTTATTTCTATTCTTGTTTTTGTTCATATTATTAGTTTTATTTTTAGGTTTTTGAGTGTATGTTTTTTTGATTTTCCCTCCTCCTCCTCCTCCTCCTCCTCCTCCTTCCCCCCTCTCTCCCTCCTTCCACGAATTCATCAAGAGAGTACACCCACACCCACCCACATACACACACGCACACCAAAACAAACTAAATGAATCAACAACACAAAAACTACATCGTGAAATCTTCCTCCTCCTCCTCCTCCTCTTTAATTTCCCTTCCTTTCTTCCTTTACTCTCATCCCTCACTCTATCTTATCGCCAAACTTCCCCTGAGATACCACTCGTCACGTACAGGAATTTCCATGTCTGCGTTGTGTTACTGATCTGCACCTCTTGACCTCCGCCCCTCCCCCCGCAGAGTTCCCCGTCATCCCAGGTGAGTGTCCACATCTCCATCATGCCCCCGATCACCCCCTCCATCGGTACCAGGTGATCCTTTTCAGGTGTGACCGCTTCGCCCTCCTCACCTGCCCCTTATCTCAGCCTCACCTCTCCTTCCCTATCTCTCCTGTTCCTTCGTCTTCCTCCCAATTCGCGGTGTTTGATTTTAAATACTTTCTGTCTATCCTATTTCCTCTTCGTCCTTTCTTCCTCGTCCTCTTCCTCGTCCTTCTCCTCGTCCTTCTTCGCCCTCCTATGTCTTCCACCCCAATAGCGGGCATATGGTTTTAAATACTTTCTGTCTATCCCATTTCCTCTTCGTCCTTTCTTCCTCGTCCTCTTCCTCGTCCTTCTCCTCGTCCTTCTTCGCCCTCATTTGTCTTCCATCCCCAATAGCGAGCATATGGTTGTCAGCACTTTCTGTCTATCCTACTTCGTCTTCATCCTTTCTTTCTCGTCCTTGTCCACATTCTCCTCGTCTTCTTCCTTCTCCTTCTCCTCTTCCTCCTCCTCTAGTTCTCAATCTTCAACACTACACCTTCCCACATCCTGCGGTCTTCTACCTCTTCTCTCTTATCTATGAGCCCGCAAATGCCCAATCAAATACCCTTTCTGCCCCTTCCCTCTCCCCTTCGCATCCTGACCCTCTCTCCACTTACCCAAGCCTTGTAAATACCCCTCTCTACTCTACTCTCCATTTCCCCCATCCTCATCCTCCCTGCCTCCCTGTCTACACCATTACGCCGGGGAGACACAGAGGCACTTTTTCCAGGAAGTTTTATATATCACTCTCTCTCTCTCTCTCTCTCTCTCTCCCTCTCCTTAGTCGATGTCCCTATTTGGAAAGTCATTTGTAGCTTGGATTTATACCTCCTCCCCATCCGGTTTTTCTGCGACTTTTTTCTCTAGCGTTGCATAATTTTTCCCTCCAACTTTTCTCCCTTGATTATTTTAGCGGTAAATTCCACTTTGATTGCCCGCTTAATTTGTGGTCACGACTTTTTTTGTTGTCTTCATCCCGTGTGGTACAGTGCATAGATAAGAACCTTTTCTGATTTTCTTGAGTACACATTTAAAGATATCAAGAAAGATTTACCCATATTTATTTTATGTCCCTCTTAATGGTCCACACATGATCTTGAGTCTCTTATGCCATTCAATTCCCTTTTATAAATGTTTAAACTCTTCCCAAACTCGTAAGTCAACCCACACACCTCCTCCCTTATACCTGCACACCTTCAAGTCATCCCCCAACTCTTAAATCCTTCCTCGGTGATACACAAGCACAACAAAAAAATAATTATCTTACCTGAGAGTACTTTTAAATCACTGGCCCCTTCATTCCTTACCACCCCAACGCTGGTATTAAAGAGGAACAGTACAAATAGGGGTGAAGTAAATATACGGAGCCTTACCTGGGACTACCTGTGAATTACTTGCCACTCTCCTCAAACACCGTAAGAGGGAGAGCGGAAGAGGGAAAGTGAATAGGAGGTATGATGAAGGAGGTAACAGAGGGAAAGTGAATGGGAGGGATGATGAAGGAGGTAACAGAGGGAAAGTGAATGGGAGGGATGATGAAGGAGGTAACAGAGGGAAAGTGAATGGGAGGTATGATGATGGAGGTAACATTAGTAAACTTAACTGAAGGTATACATATCGCTAACTGACCTCCTCTATACTCAAACACACTCACGATTATAGAAGAATGTAAGGAAGGCGTGCAACGGGATAGGTTACAGCATCGATAAGTTACTAAGGAGGTGTTATTTGCAAACCTAACTGGCAATACCTATCAACCACTCCACTCCTCCTCCTCCTTCTCCACTCCTCTGCAATACCTATCAACCACTCCACTCCTCGTCCTCCTTCTCCACTCCTCTGCAATACCTATCAACCACTCCACTCCTCCTCTGCAATACCTATCAACCACTCCACTCCTCCTCCTCCTTCTCCACTCCTATAACTCTTTTTAGGAGCAGTGACTAGCGGACTTTTTTTCATATTTGTTTCCTTTTTTTTATGCCCTTGAACTGACTCCTTTGCTGTAAATAAAAGACAATGTTTTCTTCTGTACCTAAACACACGAATGATTATAATTGGAAGTAAGAGAGATAGGCAAGAAGGTGAAGTACAGCAAAGATAAGTTAGTAAGGACCATCGACCAAGTTAAACAAAGGAGGTAACATATATAAAACTAGACTAGAAAAAGGACTACTAATCACTGACTCCTTCCATACCCAAACACACTAAAGGTTATAATGGAAAGTAAAGGAGAAAAAAAACATCTATCAACGGGTCAAGAAAGTCAAATCACCCACATTATTGATAGTGAAGACTTATACGACGTTAAAAAGAAAGGAGCCGTAAGAGGGATGTTGTGGATTAACTGCCTGAGTGTGTTTCCCCGGCGTTCTTGCACCTGTCCTTTTCTCCTCTACCTGGACTAATGGGACGTTATCTGCTGTATTACCCCTGCCCTTCCATCCATCCATTGTACAGTGTGACGCAGCTTAGAGTACCAGCCCTTATTATTAGAAGTGTGCTCTATTATGTAAGCTGTATAGTACCTCATTTTCATTTGACGTTCTACCATACATAGTGACTAACGTGAGGTGTTGTGTTGTCATTTTTTATTCTTTCCTTCAAACCCAAATGTAAATACAGAGGCACGTATTCTCAAATGCTCTCCCCTCTTACAACAACTATTTTCAAAGGCCGCAAAGGAGATTAGTCGGGTCCTCATGAGTGATTTTCAGATTCACGGTGCAGAAGCCTTGTCAGTCTATCACTAGGCTCATATAACAACCCATGGAAGTACCCAAAACTAACAGAAAAGCCTTATCAAATGAATGCGTATAACTCCCTCATATGTTTGGGCCTCAGAGCAAAGCAGTTTAGTGGATTCGCCAAGATGTCAACTCTGTACCTCATTTTTCTTCCTTTTGTGAACATTATATCAAGGCTTTTTATGAATAATGTACTCTATGACGTAATCTATGTACTAATTTGTTGTGGGAAGTTTACTGCATGCCGTGTAAGTTATGGATGCGAGTTTATTTTAGTTTTATCTTTGTATATTTTCATCGCTTTTTAGACACTGGGCAAGAACAATTTAAGGAAGGTAACAGGTATTTTCAAACGCAGTGCAAAACATTAATAGATTTCGTGAACTTACAGGAAGATACAAACAACAAAATATACACTTTGTTCATTGTATACTTTCATGGACTTTTAAACATTAGGTAAAAAAAAAAAAGAAAGGAACGTAACAAGTGTTTTTAAATGAATCGTGAAATATCAATAGACTTTGCGAACGTCCACAGGAAGGACACAAACCACAAGATAGCTACATTTCCTTCACTCATGCCAATAATACAATACAAAACGCGGGAACATCAAAACGTCTTACTATACAAAAACAAACACACGCACACACACACGCGTCATTATCTCCCTCCCTTTACGAATTTACCGCGCTGGGGTGTAAGAAGTAAGTTATTTTCGCCATAAATTTAACTTCTACAACGCGGGCTTCACTAACGACACCACACACCCACCCACACACACACACACACGCACACAGGGACCATAACTTTTTTCTCCCCCTTTGAAACAATAAATAAACAATAGCGAGGCACATAAGAAACGACGTCTGTGTATCATGGACTTGAGGTTAAAGGAAACAAAACACAAACGAAATGGCTGCTCGTCTCCTCCTCCTCTTCGTAAACCACTCGTCCCTTCTCCTCCTTCCCCTTCTTCCCTCCTTCCTCCCTTTATTTTTTTTTTACTAATCACAGCATTCTTGTTTACTTTCGTTCTTCTGTCTTTTCTTTCCTTTCTTCTTCATTTTCTTCTTCTACGTCCCTTCTTTTTATCTTTATTTCCTTCTTCTTTCCATTTTTTTCTTTCAATTATACTTCTTTTTTATTGTTATCCTTCATTATCCTTCTGTATCGTGTTTCTTTCTCATCTTCTTCATTATCTTCTTCTTCTACGTCTCTTCCCTTCTTCTTCTTCCCTTTTTTTCTTTTAACTAAACCTCCTTTTTTTGCCATCTTTCTTAATATCCTTCTTCTGTTTCTTCTCTCTTTTCCTTTTCCTTTTTTTCTTCTTCTGTGTCTCTTTCGTCTCCCTTTATTCCCTTCTTCTTTTTCCCTTTTTTTAATACTGACTGTACCTCGTTTTTATCATTCTTCTTACTATCCTTCTTCTGTTTCTTCTTTCTTTTCTTCTTCATCATCGGCATTTTCTTCTTCTTTTACGTCCCTTCTCCTTCCTTTTATTATCTTATTCTTCCTTCTTTTTTTAATATTCACTTTGCCTCCTTTTTTTGCCATTCTTCTTACTATCCTTCTTCTGTTTCGTCTTTCTTTTCTTTCTTCATCATCGTCATTATTTTTCTTCCTTCTTCGTCTCTTTCGTCTCCCTTTATTCCCTTCTTCTTCTTCTCTTTTTTTCTGTTAACTATATCTCCTTCTTTATTCTTCTTCTTACTATCCTTTTCTTTTTCATTATGGTCAATTTCTTTTCTTCTTCTACGTCTCCTTCGTCTCCCTTCTTCCCTCCTTCTTCCCTCTTTCTGTTAACTATACCTCATTCTTTATTCTTATTATTATTATCCTTCTTTTCTTTTTCATTTTCGTCAATTTCTTTTCTTCTTCTACGTCATTATCGTCAATTTCTTTTCTTCTTCTACGTCTCCTTCGTCTCCCTTCTTCCCTCCATCTTCCCTTTTTCTATTAATCACACCCCTCCCTCCTCCCTTCCTTTCCCCTCCATCTCTCTTCACCAACTCACCAACCAAGACTAACTGGTAGGCCTTGCACCAACACACCGAGTCTCCCTTCTTCTACCCCGCCCCCCCACCCCCCAACAGCCTCATCACGCACCCTAAGCATGTCAGAGGAATGAGGAAGAACAAGGTTGTAAATTGGACTGAGAAACAAGGCGAGTAACCAATACGGGCAGGGAGTATAATGAGGCTTGTAACTATCCCTCCGTCCTATGCTTTATATGGGTGACGGGAGCTGGACTGAACAGAGAGAGAGAGAGAGGAAGGAGGGTGATGGTGGCAGGTAGGTGACGGAAAAAGTGCAAATGAGACGGTTGTGAGCGCCACTGATTGATGACTCCGCATTGATAAGAGGGATGTTTTGTGCTCCTAAAAATGAGGATGTTAGGAAATAGAAATCTGATATAAGGATGATACTGAAGATGAGATTGATGTTAATGGAAAGTAATAATATGGTAAAATGCGTAAGTTTCAAGGTATATAGTCTACGCATACAACATAATGGTTTGAGTGGCTAAAAAACAATAAATAAATAAAATAAGAAACATAGAAAAGTGAAAATTGAAAGATAGGTTTGTAAGTGAATCAGGAAAGAGAGATAAACAGAAGAAATAAGGCGAATGATAAGGGAAGTAAATGGAAGATTGATATGGAAGAGAAGAGAATAGAAAGGAAAAGATAATTGAGAGAAGAGAAGGAAATGAAAGAGAAGCACAGGGCAAGGCAGGGCAGAGGAGATAAAGAGAAGTAAAGAGAGGAGAAAAGAAGAGACGAAAAAGGATGGAAAGAAAAGAAAAGGAAAGAGAAGGGAATGAAATGGTAAGACTCAGAACGGAAGAATACGAATCGGATTGAAAAAGAAAAAAGAAAAGAAATGAAAAGGGAAAAAATAAAAAGAGGAGAAGAGAAGAATGAAATGAAAAGGGCAAGAGATGGAAAGAAGGAAAAGGAACAAATGGAAAGTCAAAAAAGGGAAAGGAAGAGAGAAAAATAGGAGAATGAAATGAAAAGGACGGGAGATGCAGAGAAGGAAAAGGAACAAGCGGAAAGTCAAAATTTGATATCCATTCGAAATACCCAAAAAAGTTCAGCATTTTGTACCCAACCAGATCCTTATCACATTGCTTATTCCTGTTGTCCATCACCTAATCTGACAGCCCGCCTAATCCTTCTCTCTCTCTCTCTCTCTCTCTCTCTCTCTCTCTCTCTCTCTCTCTCTCTCCTCTTCTCTCCTCTCCTCTCCTCTCCTCTCTTGTCTTGTCTTGTCTTCTTTTCTCTTCTCTTCTCTTCTCTTCTCTTCTCTACTCTTATCTTCTCTTTCTAATTCTCAGGGGGGGGGCGACTCACCCATCTACATAGTCATCAAAACTTCACTGTATACTTGACTCGCTCCTAACTTCACTGTTACATGGTATCTTCGACTCTGTGCGTAGTGTTTATGTTGGTCTAATTCGCTATATACACTAATTTACTTTTTACATATTGTTGTTTCCATTATTATAAACGTTTACATAAATTTCCGATAATCTAAAACTCACACCTGCACGTTAATGAGTTTCACAAAGGCATGAGAGTAATTGCTCGCTACTCTATTTAAATATGTTTACTCTTATCAATAAACGCACTCACCACCTGTTGAATTCATTAAAAACTGTTCTTTTATTTGATTTGACTCGTTTTCTGTACCCTTCTTTTTTTTTTGGGGGGAGCAGTGGTTTGTGTTTTAATATCTAGTTTAGTTTGCCCTTGGTCTATTTTCCCTATCTCCACTCACAGGCAAAAGAGAAAGAAAAAAGAAAAACGCTCACACACAGACACTTCACAGCACGAATCACACACTCATACACTTTTTCAATCACTCTTCTCTCACACACACACATACATACACAATTCACACTTTTCAATCACTCTTCGCACAACACAGATACACACACATCACATGCACGATTCACACTCAAAACACATTTCCTATCATTCTTCGCCTACATACAAATACACATCACAGCACTACCCACCCTTTAACTCCTTTACAATAACTTTTTCACCCTCACACACTGGTACACGCACACATCACAGACACGAATCAAACTTTTCCAATTAGTTTTTGCACACACACACACACACACACAAATACTCACACATCTAAGCTCCATTCACTAACTAAACCCTTGATCAACTATTCTTCACACACACCCACACCCACGCACACACACACAGATGCCCACATTTCACAACCCGATTCAACGTTAAACTCCTCTTCAACAATTATTTTCGCGCCACACAAACGTTCCTCCTTGATGTCAACCCCACGCTGACTCCTCGCTGATGGCTCTGCACGCAACACCTTTTCGGGCTATCCACGTGTCCAGTTAATTCGTACTCACTTTCTTGTTCCTATCCTCTAAAACTCCACTCAACGTCTGCCTTGCCTTCAGAGTGACATACATATCCACCTCTTAAGTATTTTTCTTGATATTTGATTTTGTGATATTTGGTTCAGTTTCTCTCTGTCTCTCTCTCTCTCTGTCTATCTCTCTCTGTCTATCTATCTCATGGACATAATCGTTAACTCACTTACTCATTCCCTAGGTCACTCACTTGTATGTTTGCTTGCTTCCTCATTTACTCACTCACTCACTAACCCAGTCACTCATTCACTAGTCTGCTTACTCACGGAATAGCTATCTTACTCACTCCCTCCCTAATGCACTTGCTTGGTAACGCATTCACTCATTCGCTAGCTTACTCACTTCCTCAGCCTCTTGCTTGGTTACTCATACACTCACCCACTCACTCACTCGCTTGCTTGGTTACTTACTCACTCACTCACTCACTCACGCACTCACCCCAATTGCTTGTCACTTGCTTGGTTACTCATATATTCACTCACTCTCTCACTCCACTTGCTTGTCACTCGCTTGGTTCCTCACTCACTCACTCACGCACTCCCTCACACTCGGTACACCTGGCTTGCTAATCGTCACACCTGCACGTTCACTCTGTTAATTAGTCTTGACGCACCTTGATGTACACACCTGAGTTTTGCACCTGTATGTAAAAAACTAACCCGTAGAAAAGTAAAGACAGAGATACATAAATAAGTAGACAAATATATATAGTCAGTTATTTAATCAGTCAATAAATAATCTACGCCCTCTAATTTATTGGCACCTGTATGTAGAAGAATTAACAGGTAGATAAAGTAAAGATAACTAAAGATAGGGAGATAAATAGATAGATAAATAAGATGATAAATAGATAAATAAATAAAGTTAGTAATGCAATAAACTTCACTTTATTACGTTGCCTTACCAAGTTTGTTAAGGTAATTTTTTTTATATATATTTTTGTAGTTTGTGAAGGAGTTAAAAAGTGAACGATACAAAATGCCTCCTCTCCTTTCTCCTTCTAGTCCTCCTCTTCCTCCTCCTTCTCCTTCTTCTTCTCTTCCTCCTCCTCTTCCTCCAGCTCCTCCCTCTTCCCCTACACTGACCTTGCCCCTTCATATGACCCCAAAACACTCATAAATATAGTGAGTCGCGTTTCCCTGATAAGACTCGACCCTACCTCACCACCACCACCACCACCACCACCTTCACCATCACCACAACCACCACCACCATCACCACCACCAGACACTCATAACGACACCCCATAATCAGGTTTCATATTCCGTACTTCCTGAATACGTCTAGTTCTTATTTCTTCTATATTAGTCACTGTTTTTTGTTTTGTTTTTTTGTTTAAGGGTATAGTGAGGATGTGGGTTAGTTGGGATGGTATAGTGAAAGGGAAATGGTGGTATGGTGAATTATGGTGAATGGTATAGGGATGTTGTTTTTCCTTCTTCTAATATTTTTCTTCATTTTTTCTCTTTTATTTTTATTTTTCTGTTCCATCTTTTCTCTTCTTTTTTTTTCTCTTTCTACTTCTTTCATCTCGTATTTCTCTCTATTTTCTTTTTCTTACTTCCTGTACACTATTTTTTTTCTTGTCTCTTCTTTCTCTTTCCTTCCTTTTCTTTCTCTATATTTTTTTTTCGCTTCCTTCTTTAATTTTAGGTGGTATGTCTCTTCTTCGTTCTCCTTCATCTTCATAATAATATTCGTCATTTCGTAATCATTATATTTCTTCATCTTCTTTATGGGATTTTTCTCATTCCTCTCATTTTCATATTTATCTCTCTTCTTCCTCTTCTTCTTCTCCCTTTTCTTCTTCTTCTCCCTTTTCTTCTTCTTCTTCTTCTTCAACTTCTTCTTCTTCTTCTTCTTTTCTTTCTATATTCATTCATCTTTCTCCTCCTCCGCGTTATCGTGATTCATTCTCTGTTGTCTTTTATTTTATCCTTTTCTTGCCCTCTCAGAAACCCCAAATCCACATATCCATCTCTCTCTCTCTCTCTCTCTCTCTCTCTCTCTCTCTCTCTCTCTCTCTCTCTCTCTCTCTCTCTCTCTCTCTCTCTCTCTCTCTCTCTCTCTCTCTCTCTCTCTCTCTCTCTCTCTCTCTCTCTCTCTCTCTCTCTCTCTCTCTCTTCCTCCTCCTCCGTCAACCACAGTGACTCGGTTCTTACCCTATCCGGCCCACGTGACCCCTCCCCCCCTCCTTCCCCCCTCCCCCTTCCTTTCCCCCCTTCATCTTACCCACGAAGAACACCCATTCCTCTGTAACCTTCAAGAGACTTCCATATAGGCTTCTTTTTTTCTGTTTTTAGACCTATGCTTTTCTTCTCTTTCTTTCTCTTCACATGTAGCCCACTTGCTCTTTTTTTTCAGCCCAAAACTTATTTTTATATGATTACAATTTTATTCTTTTCCTAAATCCATCCACGTTCCCTTTTTTTCCCGTTTCTTACTTCTCTTCATATTCCTCACAACCCTTCTGGCCCACTTGCAATTTCAACTGGGTTTCTCTTACTAAATATATACTCGTCGAACTTACTTTCTTTCTTTCTGTACTCTTGTAAATCCGTCTAAGTTAAATTGGTTTCCAACTTGCACTTTTCTTTCTTTTCCCATACCACTGTAAACACACACACACACACACACACACACACACACACACACACACACACACACACACACACACACACACACACACTTCTTCCCATTCGCTCGTCAACCACACACATTTCACACCCACTTCACAGCACTTTTACGCTCCTCATCCCTTCTCCCACCTTCTTAACGCACCCTTCACTCATTCATTCCTGCCCTTCTTACCCCCTCCCCCCACACCGGCACCCTTTACCCACTTAAAAACCCTTCACCCTTCGTCTTCCCGTACCCAGAAGCGGCCGAGGAGAGTGACGACGCGGAGGAGGTGAGCGATGGGCGGGTGGCGGTGGTGACGATCAAAGGACAGCGGCGAACACTCTACGCCCCGAGGAACCCTGTCAGCTACGTGCCCTCGCCGCCCCGCTCAAGACTGACGCTCGACTGGGTGTATCCTTTTACAGCGGGTGGAAATGGTTGTTGTGAGAGTGTATAGGGAGGAGGAGAAGGTTGTTGGGAGGGTGTAGGAGAAACAGAGGGATGAAGAGAGAGCTGTCGGGAGGATGTGCGAAGGAAAAGAAGACTGTTTAGAGGGTGTAGGGAGGTAGAGAGGGGTGTTTAGAGGGTGGGAGGAGAAGGTTCTTGGGAGGGTGGAGGAGGAACAGAGAGATGAAGAGAGAGCTGTCGGGAGGATGTGGAAAGGAAAAGAAGACTGTTTAGAGGGTGTAGGGAGGTAGAAAGGGCTGTTTAGAGGGTGTAAGGAGGAAGAAGGGTAAGTTTGCAGGGTGTAGGGAGGAAAAAGAAGGTTGTTGTGAAAATGTAAAGAAGAAGTAGGTCTGGATGTATATAGAGGGATGTTTAGTGATGTACTGATGCTTATTATCTACTTTGAGGTGTTTCGAGGTGTCCAAAAGAAGTAGGAGGTTCATGGAGGCCTGTGTAGAAATTTGAAGATGTGATTATGCATAAATCTGCTTAGTAAAGAGAAAAGGTACTTGATTCGAGCTCAGATAAGGTCCCCAAGGAAAACTATCGTATGCCTAACGATGTATGTAAGTTCTTAGAGACATTAAACTATCCTAAGGTATTTGATTCGATTTTAGACAAGGTGCCCAAGGAAAACTATCGTATGCCTAGCGATGTATGTAAGTTCTTAGAGACATTAAACTATCCTAAGGTATTTAATCCGAGCTTCGATAAGGTGCCTGAGTAAAACTATCGTATGTCTAGCTGTGTCTGCAAGTTCTTGGAGCCATCAAACTATCCTCACAGCACGGAAAGACCTGTTCGTCCCTAAAAGTTCATGCATACGTATGATAAGACTTCTAAGCTTACCAAGAGGGGAGGGTGATCAGCCGTGCGCGTGTCAGTGTGGTATGTCAAGGTCTCACACCCTTACCGCGATCCACACTACACCTCAAAGGTTTATTCTTAGCCTGGCTCCTTCACGGCCTTGCTCGCCCTTGTGTAATGGTGGGCAGGTGCGTGTGTGTGTGTGTGTGTGTGTGTGTGTGTGTGTGTGTGTGTGTGTGTGTGTGTGTGTGTGTGTGTGTGTGTGAGGTGTTTGCGTGGATGGAAAGTACATGAGGAGCTGCTAATACCACTTCAAAGGACACTGCTTGGAGGTTATGAGGTAGTGTGTATAAGGGAGTGCTAATTAAACCTAACCTAACCTATCCTACCGTTACCTTACCTTACCTTACCTAACATAATATCAACCTAACCTATCCTACCCTTACCTTACCTTGCCTTACCTGACATAATAACAACCTAACCTATCCTACCCTTACCTTACCTTACCTTACCTAACATAATATCAACCTAACCTATCCTACCCTTACCTTACCTTACCTGACATAATAACAACCTAACCTATCCTACCCTTACCTTACCTTACCTTACCTGACATAATAACAACCTAACCTATCCTACCCTTACCTTACCTTGCCTTACCTGACATAATAACAACCTAACCTATCCTACCTTTACCTTGCCTAACTTAACCTAACCTAACCTATCCTACCCTTACCTTACCTTGCCTTACCTAACATAATAACAACCTAACCTATCCTACCCTTACCTTACCTTACCTTACCTGACATAATAACAACCTAACCTATCCTACCCTTACCTTACCTTACCTTACCTAACATAATATCAACCTAACCTATCCTACCCTTACCTTACCTTACCTTACCTAACATAATAACAACCTAACCTATCCTACCCTTACCTTACCTTACCTTACCTGACATAATAACAACCTAACCTATCCTACCCTTACCTTACCTTACCTTACCTAACATAATAACAACCTAACCTATCCTACCTTTACCTTGCCTAACTTAACCTAACCTAACCTATCCTACCCTTACCTTACCTTAACTTACCTTACCTGACATAATAACAACCTAACCTATCCTACCTTTACCTTACCTTACCTTACCTAACATAATAACAACCTAACCTATCCTACCCTTACCTTACCTTACCTTACCTAACATAATAACAACCTAACCTATCCTACCCTTACCTTACCTTACCTTACCTAACATAATAACAACCTAACCTATCCTACCTTTACCTTGCCTAACTTAACCTAACCTAACCTATCCTACCCTTACCTTACCTTACCTTACCTGACATAATAACAACCTAACCTATCCTACCCTTACCTTACCTTACCTTACCTGACATAATAACAACCTAACCTATCCTATCCTTACCTTACCTTACCTGACATAATAACAACCTAACCTGTCCTACCCTTACCTTACCTTGCCTTACCTAACATAATAACAACCTAACCTATCCTACCCTTACCTTACCTTGCCTTACCTAACATAATAACAACCTAACCTATCCTACCCTTACCTTACCTTACCTTACCTTACCTGACATAATAACAACCTAACCTATCCTACCCTTACCTTACCTTACCTTACCTAACATAATATCAACCTAACCTATCCTACCTTTACCTTGCCTAACTTAACCTAACCTAACCTATCCTACCCTTACCTTACCTTACCTTACCTTACCTGACATAATAACAACCTAACCTATCCTACCCTTACCTTACCTTACCTTACCTGACATAATATCAACCTAACCTATCCTACCCTTACCTTGCCTTATCTTACCTGACATAATAACAACCTAACCTATCCTACCCTTACCTTACCTTACCTTACCTAACATAATAACAACCTAACCTATCCTACCTTTACCTTACCTTACCTTACCTAACATAATAACAACCTAACCTGTCCTACCCTTACCTTACCTGACCTTACCTGACATAATAACAACCTAACCTATCCTACCTTTACCATGCCTAACTTAACCTAACCTAACCTATCCTACCCTTACCTTACCTTACCTTACCTAACATAATATCAACCTAGCCTATCCTACCCTTACCTTACCTTACCTTACCTAACATAATATCAACCTAACCTCTCCTACCCTTACCTTACCTTACCTTACCTGACATAATAACAACCTAACCTATCCTACCCTTACCTTACCTTACCTTACCTGACATAATATCAACCTAACCTATCCTACCCTTACCTTACCTTACCTTGCCTTACCTGACATAATAACAACCTAACCTATCCTACCCTTACCTTACCTTACCTTACCTGACATAATAACAACCTAACCTATCCTACCCTTACCTTACCTTACCTTACCTGACATAATAACAACCTAACCTATCCTACCCTTACCTTACCTTACCTTACCTGACATAATAACAACCTAACCTGTCCTACCCTTACCTTACCTTACCTTACCTGACATAATATCAACCTAACCTATCCTACCCTTACCTTACCTTACCTTACCTAACATAATATCAACCTAACCTAACCTAGCCTAACCTTACATACCCTTACCTGACCTAATAAACTAACCCTACCTAACAACCTAATTTAACCTTACCTAACATTACTTACCCTAACCTAACCTATCCTAACAGCTAACCAGACCTAACCTAGCCGAAATCAAAGAGTGCCTAAGACCACAAGAGTATGAGAGACAGACTGATAGATAGAAAGATAGTACTTATCAACCTAACCCTAACCTTACCTAACCTATCCTACCCTTACCTTACCTTACCTAACATAATAAGTTAACCTGACCTCACCTAACCTAACCTTACATACCCTTACCTGACCTAATGTCCTAACTTAACCAAACAACCTAATTTAACCTTACCTAACATTACCCTAACTTAACCTAACCTTGCCTAACCTTACCTTACCTTACCTTACCTAACATAATAAGTTAACCTAATCTCACCTAACCTAACCTTACATACCCTTACCTGACCTAATAACCTAGCCCAACCCAACAACCTAATTTAAACTTACCTAACATAACCCTAACTTAACCTAACCTTGCCTAACCTTACCTTACCTTACCTAACATAATAAGTTAACCTAACTTCACCTAACCTAACCTTACATACCCTTACCTGACCTAATAACCTAACCCAACCTAACAACCTAATTCAACCTTACCTAACCTAACCTAACCTAACCTAACCTACCCTAACCTAACCTACCCTAACTTAACCTAACATAACCAATATATAAAAGAACCTAAGACCACAGAGCATGAGAGATAGACTGATAGATAGATAGATATGGAGATAGACTGATAGATAGAGAGAGAAAGAAGAGGGGGGTAAGGGCAAATACCAAATACCGGAAATAGTTGTCATCAATAAGGTAGAAAAGTTAACAGGTCGGTACAACGCCATGATCTAATTACCTGACCTTGTGATAGTGTTAGTTGGGGGAAGGGGGGGCGGGGGAGAGAGGGACGTGCGTGACAGTGACTCATTGTGTGCGTGTGAGTGTGTCTGTGCGAGGGGGGGACTGAGTAAGACCACTAAATAAAAAAAGTCCGTCCTGAGGTTGAAGGGATTACGTGAAGAAGCGATGCAGTGACTTAATCCAATTTCCCCAAAGGCCCTTACTCAGAGGACTGGCGCCGCATGGGTTCGAGAGGGTGAGAGTGCCTTTTCTTCCCTTCGTGGCTTGAGATAATCCGTGAGAGTGCGGCGGCGGGGAGTGTTTTCCATAATACCGCCGGGCGTCACGTATGGGGGTCAAGGCTGCAGCGCTATATCTATTTCTGCATCTGAACGCTAAAATTTTGTGTTCTTAGACGCTTCCACTTCTCATATCAACTATTTCCAAAGGCCAAAACAGGGGTCAGTCGGGTTCTAATGAGTGTTTTTTTAGGCTCAAGTTACAGAAGAAGCGTTAAACTACTACCAGGGTCTCAAGACTACCCCTGGAAATGCTCAAAACACATCCAAATGCCTTGTCAAATATGAGCTTAAGAAACGCCAAGTTCTTCTGAAGGCAAAAACAGGGTTCAGTCGGGTTCTAGTGAGTGTTATTTTAAGCTCAAGGTGCAGAGGAAGGGTTAAACTACCAGAAGGGTCATAAAACTACCCTCGGAAATGCTCAAAACACAAACGAATGCCTTGTCAAATGTGTGAACTTGGGAGCCTAAGAAACATCAACTATTTCTAATGTTCAAAACGGAGCTCCATTGTTATAATGAGTGTTTTCTAGATTCAAGTTACAGAAGAAGCGTTAAACTACCAGAAGAGTCACAAAACTACCCCAGGAAACGCTCAAAACGCACACGAATACCTTGCCAAAAATGTGAGCTTCGACGCCGATAGGTTTATGAGCCTAAGAAACGCCATCGTCCTCGCCTCTCAGCCCGCCTGGACGTTATGCAAGGCTCTGCGGCCCCTCGGGAGGTTGTCACGCGTTACACAGACACCCGCCGCCACGCAGGAGCTCGTCACTGGCGCATTAGGGCGGTCTGATTTATGGCATTCCCAAGGGCCTCGACTTATGAGAGTGTGACACGATTTCGTTTTTCTTAATTCCAACTTCTTTTTTCCTATCTCTCTCTCTCTCTCTCTCTCTCTCTCTCTCTCTCTCTCTCTCTCTCTCTCTCTCTCTCTCTCTCTCTCTCTCTCTCTCTCTCTCTCTCTCTCTCTGTATCTATCTGTTAATCTTGTTCATTCTTGTTATTTTCTCCTGTTTTCCGTTCATTTCCTCTTATTCATTTTCTATTTCTCCCTTTGTCTGTCTCTTTATCTGTTACTTTGTTCCTCGCTTCAGATAATCTTCTTCCTAACTGATCCAATCCTTCTTATCCTCACACCCTGATACTGTAATTGCTGGCTGTTTCTGTAGCTTGTCCTTCCCTTCAAACAACCTTCCAAAGTGATCCAATCCTTCTCACCCTCGCGTCAGACAATCTTCTTCCTAACTGACCCAATCCTTCTCATCCTCACACCTTGATACTGTTATTACTGCTATTACTGTTGCTCTTCCTTCCCTTCAAGCAATCCTTCTAACTGACCCAATCCTCATCCTTACACCCTGATACTGATATCCCCCCTCTCTCTGGTAGCTTGTCCTCCTCTTCAAACAATATTCTTCCGTACTGATCCAATTCTTCTCCTTCTTACTCCTTATTACTGTTCTTGGTACAATCATTATATCCTCGCGCTGCTTTCCTTAGCCTCCCCTTCAGCTACGGGTACCGAGGCAGCGACACCCGGCGGAACCTGTGGGTGCTGCCGTCGGGGGAGCTGCTGTACTACGTGGCCGCCGTGGCTATCATTATGGACCGCGAGGACGATGTTCAGCGCCACTACACCGAGCACACGGAGGACATCCAGTGGTAAGACGCAGCGGGGGAGACAGGGCGGGGAGGGGCGAAGGTTATGAGGTAGTGTGTGTAAGGGGTGCAAATCTAACCTAACCTAACCTAACCTAACCTAACCTAACCTAACCTAACCTAACCTAACCTAACTTTACCTAACCTAACCTAACCTAACCTAACCTAACCTAACCTAACTTTACCTAACCTAACCTAACCTAACCTAACCTAACCTAACCTAACCTAACTTTACCTAACCTAACCTAACCTAACCTAACCTAACCTACCCCAACTTTACCTAACCTAACCTAACCTAAGTAAGTCAGGTGTGTTTTATATCAAGGGAAGGATGAGATAATGAGTGGGTTGAAAGGTGTGTGGGTTTGTGTATTAGAGGTTAGATGCCGTATAAAGGGGGCAGGTGAGGTAAGGTAGGAGTAGAAGGAAGAAAAACACATAGTAACTCAGGTGTGTTTTATATCAAAGGAAAGGATGATATAATAGGTGGGCTGAAAGGTGTGCGGGTTTGGGTACTAGAGGATAGATGCCGTATAAAGGGGGCAGGTAAGGTAAGGTAAGAAGGCAGGTAAGATAAGGGAAGAAAAAAAAAAGCATAGTACGTGAGGTGTGTTTTATATTAAGGGCAAGGGATGAAAAAATAGGTGGGCTGTAAGATGTGTGGGTTCGGACATTACAGGTTGTCGAAGGCGTGAACAGGTAGCTGGAGGCGAGGATATGAGGGATGGAGAGGGAGGGGCTGTTGATTGAGGGAGGGGAGAGACAATAAGTATGGGACTAATTGAAAGAATAAATAAAAATGAAAAAAAGACATGTAGTTAGTAGAGCAGTGGGATCCGTGTATGTGTGTGTGTGTGTATGTGTGGGTGGGTGGGTATGTATATATGTGTGTACGTGTGAAGGAAGGTGTGTGTTGTTTTGAAGATATACGCAGCAAACAACAAGAATTTCACATACCTCGGGTCATCTTAATAGTAAAGAATGCAGAGAAAAAAATGAATAAAGATAATGAAAAATAAAATGAATAAAATAAATAAGTAAAAAAAAAATAAAAAGCTAAAAAGAGAGTGAAGACGTAGAATACCAAAAGAATGATTGATCGCATACTTCCCTGAGCGCTGGAATTCCCTTTTTGGCTTCTGGAATGAGACTCAGAATATATGATACTTCTCCTGAAATTGACCTCTCTTTTTGGCCACTCCTCTGTACTCTATTCAGGAGCAGTAAGTAGCGGGCTTTTTTTCTTTAATATTGTTTTTTTTACGCCCTTGAACTGTCTCCTTTGCTGTAAAAAAAAATATGAAGTGAAGGAATGCACTCTGATCCCAATATAATTTTACAGACCTCTACGTTCTCTCTCTCCTTTTCCACCTCTCTCTATATCTATCTACGTATCTATCTGTTAATCTGGTTTACTCTCGTTATTTTTTCCTACTGTTTTCCGTTCATTTCCTCTTATTTACTCCTTACTTGCATTTACCGTCATTTTTACTCGTTATATATATACTTAAATTCTCAAACGCCTTTACGTCATTCAGTTTCATAATATAGTAAGCAAAAAATAAGTCAAATTAACGAAAGAAAACGAATGAAAAAAGTATACATTTAAGATCTTTAAAATTATTTCGCTATTCTTTTTTTCTTTATCGTGTGTGAATGTGTGTGTGTGTGTGTGTGTGTGTGTGTGTGTGTGTGTGTGTGTGTGTGTGTGTGTGTGTGTGTGTGCTAGTAGTAGTAGCAGTAGTAGTAGTAGTAGTAGACGTGAGTGGATGGGAAGGTAGGTAGCTAGGTAGGTATTAAAACAAGCAGAAAGCCTCACAGAACAAAGGAAATCACTCGACAGGGAAGCAGGAAAACAGAAAGGCAGAGCAAAAGACATACAGCATAGACAGGGAAGAATGTAGGTCAATATATAGTTAAGGTAAGGCAAGGTAAGGTAAGGTAAGGTACATAGGTAGCGGTTTAATTAATACGCAGGTAACACTAAATACACTCCTGCCAGCAACCGAATACAAATAGACAATGAAAACAACAGACCACAAGAATATAGACTAGTATGCATTTGTCCGTATAGGTAAGTACAGGTGGAGATTGTAGAGTATGCAGGAGGTACTGAATATAGTCCTGTCCATAGTGATTAATCCAGGTGACCAAAAGAAGAGAAGAAATTAATGATGTAGTGGAAGAAGGTGTTTATCCCTGATAGTTAGTGTTAGAATCCTAGTCATTGGGTCTCTTGCGATTGATCATTGGCACGTTATCGCTAATCTCAACTCCAAAGTCTATAGTTTTTTTTAGTTTTCTTAATGTTGTTTGGATGTTGATAGAGTGGAGAACCTGAACACACATACACACACAAACACACACACACAAGCCCCCCCCCCTCTCCCCCCCCCCCCCACAAACACATACACACATACATACATACATACATACCTCGTTTTAAGTGGTAGAAAATATACTAACAAATCAAAGCCCAGCACAGACACACGCACGAATTTGTAAAACGGAGCATTGTCTTAATTTCTCAACTTTTACCTTTCTACTCATTTTTTTCCACTCGTCAAAGCTCCTCTCCCATTCGTCTGATGCTGTCATAACTAATACCTTATAACAGTTTCATATTCCTTCTACTTCCACTGCGAACCAAACTTTTTTTTTTTTTACAGCGGAGGAGACAGGCAAGGGCGTAAAAAAAAACAATGATGAAAAAAAAAAAGCCCGCTACTTACTGCTCCTAAAGCCCGCTACTTACTGCTCCTAAAGCCCGCTACTTACTGCTCCTATAATCCCTTCTTATTCATTAAAGTTCCTCTCATTCGTAATTCATTCACATAATCCATAACTCTTTATAACCTAACATTCATTCTATTCCCATTACGACATATACTCACTTCAACTTCCTTTCCCCCCCTTCCCCCCCTCCCAGCATGGCCCTCCACCCGTCACGTGACCTTGTGGCGTCTGGTCAGCGTGCCTCCAGGGGCCGCCGCGCCACCGCCCACGTGAGGGTGTGGCACGCGCGCTCCCTCACGACCCTACACGTGCTGGGCCGCAAGGAGCTGGGTGCGGGCATCCTGGCGGTGGCTTTCTCGCTGAGGGTAAGTGTGTGTGTGGGAAGGAGCGGGGGAGGAGGGGTTGTGTGGGATCAACACCGGGCCTAAGTTGACATTTGCCTCCTCTTAAGTCTTAACACCTCATCCCTACCATAGCTGCCTCCTCTATCCCTTTTCTCTCCCTTCCTTCTTTCCCTTCTTTCCTACCCCTGCCCAGTGTTAACCCCTTCCCTCCTCCCGAAACTCACCCCATCTATCAATGCTTCACCCCTGACCTCCTCACCACCTGCCTCACCCGTATCTCTTCCCACCCCTAACATTCACTACATAAGATTACCTACATATTTTGACCCTTGCCTCTAAAACCTCACCTCTACCTTCTTTGCCCTTTGCTGACCTATCTATCAGTGTTACATCCCCGACCTCTTGACCCCTGCCTCACCCCTGTCTCTTACCGCTCCTGCACAGAACAACGGGGACTTCCTACTGGCGGTGGACGCGGACAAGGAGCATCTTCTATCAGTGTGGACGTGGAATAACGATAAGGTGTTCGGTAAAGTGGCGGTAAGTCGAGATAGCGGGTGAATGAAGAGTTGTAGTCTATCTCTCTGTCTGTCTGTCTGTGTCTATCTCTGTGTGTCTCTGTGTATGCCTTTCTGTGTCTGTCTCTCTGTGTCTCTCTCTCTCTCTCTCTCTCTCTCTCTCTCTCTCTCTCTCTCTCTCTCTCTCTCTCTCTCTCTCAGGTAGGCCGTGTTGAGAGATGGCCGCTCAGGTGTGTCCGTAGGTGTGACTGATCGGGGCGAGTGTCGGAGGGAGAATGGGCAAGAAATATATGGCTCGTAAATGTCCGTTTTTTCAGCCTGACGATCCACGGGGTTTGGGATTTAATGGTTGTGGTTTTTGGATGGTCCTGATGTTAGTCGCGGTTTGAATAGGGATTTGTTGTTTGTTATTGCGCTACTGTAGTTTTATTGTTATTCTTTTTTTATGTAGAGAAGTGTTTGGTTTTCACTTTAACCCATCGACTGGTTTGTGTGTGTGTGTGTGTGTGTGTGTGTGTGTGTGTGTGTGTGTGTGTGTGTGTGTGTGTCCCCGGTAACGTAGAACTTCACACCACTTTAATCTGAGTTCGAGTAATAAAAATAAAATGTATCTATTGAGGAAGGTATATACAAGAATGCTTACTACTAACTGCTCAATAAGACACCCACACCTATATTTTCCTTTCCTCTTTTCCTTTAATGTTTTCCTTTTCGTTTTCCTTCACTTCACTTGTTTTCCACCACTGTTCCCAATCCAATCCCTGATACACCCGCTCCACTTACCATTCCCTGTTTTTTTCCCACATTACACCCCCCCAACCCCCACCCACACCCACTCCGCTTCCCACTCCCCATTTCTTCCACCCAAGTCATCAACGACCCCAAGACCCAATCCAATAACTAACACACCCACTCCAATCCCCTCTTCCTCTCCCTTCACAGACCCATCAGGACCACGTGTACGGTGCCGCCTTCCACCCCCTCGACAACAACCTGATCATCACTTACGGCAAGGGCCTCCTCTCGCTCTGGGCCCGCAGGAAGGACGGCATCTTCACCCGGTCCGATCTCATACAGGTGAGGGAGGTGGCGGGATGATAGGGAATGGGAGGGCGGGAAGACGGGAAGGAGGGAGAGAGGGAGGGAGGGAGGAGGAAGGGAGAAAATGAAGGAGATAAGGAGGAGAAGGAAAACGGAGGAGAGAACAGAAGAGAGGAGAAAGTATGGGAGGAGGGAGGAAAAGAGGAGAAAGGGAGAAAGGAAAGGAGAAAATGAGGGAGATAAGTAAGACGGGAAGGAGGGAGAGAGGGAGGGAGGGAGGAGGAAGGGAGAAAATGAAGGAGATAAGGAGGAGAAGGAAAACGGAGGAGAGAACAGAAGAGAGGAGAAAGTAGGGGAGGAGGGAGGAAAAGAGGAGAAAGGGAGAGAGGAAAGGAGGAAATGAGGGAGATAAGTAAGACGGGAAAGAGGGAGAGAGGGATGGAGGGAGGAGGAAAGAAGAAAATGAAGGAGATAAGGAGGAGAAGGAAAACGGAGGAGAGAACAGAAGAGAGGAGGCAGTAGGGCAGAAGGGAGGAAAAGAGGAGAAAGGGAGAGAGGAAAGGAGGAAATGAGGGAGATAAGTAAGTGGGGGAGATGAAGGGAAGGACAGGAGAGGGAGAGAGAGCGAGGGAAACACACCCATCTCAACCCTGACACCTTTTGGGGAGGCTGAGGACCAGTTCCACCCAATCAGGCTCAACAAACAGGAACCGCCCACATCGAGTAAGCCGGGTAGCCTCACACACAACGGGTCGGGTCGCAGCGAGGGGTGAATACAAATAAGTCTGCCAGGGGTAACTCCAAGGCTCCCAACACACCAGGGATTACGGAGGTCCAGCGGTGGAAGGCTCAATGTATAACCTCCACCGCCTCAGTGACTCCTACAAGACTTTTCCATATCCTCGGCAGCACGGCAAAAAATAGCACTAGTTTCAGCGATGCGGATCCCCGGATGGCAAAAAATGGCCGTCAGGAAAGAGGGGGATAACTAGGCCGGTTGAGATGCCCTCTTGAGCCCCGCCACAGAGGTGAGGTAATACCGTCAGAGGACTTCAAAGGGCGGCACAGACCCAGACAGCATGATGGAAGGCAGGAGACCGGAGGAAGAAGGAGAAGAAAGGAGACCGGGAAGAGAAGGAAAGAGGAGAAGGAAGAAGAAGGAAGGAAGATCGGAAAGAGAAGGAAGGAGAAGGAAGGGGACCAAAAAGAAAGGAAGAAGAAGGTGGAAGGAGGACCGAAGGACAGGCCAATTAAGTAAAAAGGGGTAAAACTAAGTAAAAGAAGATAGAAAAGGTATTATGAAGGGAGGAAAGAAGAAAGGGAGGTAGAAGCGGAGGGAAGGATTGAGGGGAAAAAAACGGGAGGGAGGGATGAAAGGAACAGAACAAATAAAACACGAAAAAAAAAAGCAAATAAGGGATAAAACAAGGGAAGAAAAACACTCAAGATTATCAAAAGTGGAAAAGAGGAACATAAAAAAAACAACAAAGAAAGAAAAACGAAAAGAAGCAAGATAGGATAAAACAAGGAATAGGAAGGACGAAGACACTCAAGATCATCAAGAACCAATCAAGAAATACCGTTATCACACGTTCCTCGACCTTACGAAGAAACAGACCCAGACAGACAAACAGAACAGGCAAGAATAGAAGAGGCAGGGTACACGGCAGAGGTGCAGGAACTAACGAAAGACTGTTATTAGCATCATGTAAATCACCAATGGTTATCTAAGAAACAAAAAGGTATGCGTGTGTTTGCGAAGGAGTGGATGAGAGGTTACGTGATTTCTACTTATGGGAGTCGTGTATAAGAAACGCCCCAAACTGTACCGTCCTTACTAATGTTAAGTTGGGTTCTAATGGGTTGTTTAGGTTCAAGGTACAGTAGGTCGTGTATCAGAGACGCCCGAACTGTACCTTTCCCTATTAATCCACTTCCTCATCTCCCCTTCACCCATGATTTGAAAGCCTTGAACTGTACATTCCTTACTAACGCTCATTCGGGTTCTAATGAGGTTTTAAGGTTCAAGGTACAGTAGGTCGTGTATCAGAGACGCCCGAACTGTACCTTTCCCTATTAATCCACTTCCTCATCTCCCCTTCACCCATGATTTGAAAGCCTTGAACTGTACATTCCTTACTAACGCTCATTCGGGTTCTAATGAGGTTTTAAGGTTCAAGGTACAGTAGGTCGTGTATCAGAGACGCCCCAATCTGTACCTTTCCCTACAAATGCACTTCCTCATCTCCCTTCACCCATGATTAAAAACACACCTAGGCAATATAAGCAATGACCGTGCAATCAAGAACCTGACAGGCTATTTAGTATGACATGTAGCAGGTAAACACGAAGGTAAAATTCAGGTTCAGGAGGATGGGTAAAAAATAGCTCATGATTAGGGTATTGTAGGATTGGAACAAATAGACCAGACACTTGTGTAGTTGATTTTAACGCGATTGCGAGTAGATAGGTCAAAATGGGTAAATAAGTAATAGATCACGATAAATTCAGGTTAAAGGAGATGGGTAAAAATAGTTAATGAATGAAATAGAAGGAGTTAAAGGAAAAGAAAGACAGAAAAGATATTGTGAAGGGAGGAAGAAAGGAAGGCAGAAACGAAGGGAGAGATTGAGGGAAAACGAGAGAGAGGAAGGGAAATAAGAGAAAGGGGTAGAAACGAAGGAAGGGATTGAGGGAAAACGAGAGAGAGGAAGGGAAATAAGAGAAAGGGGTAGAAACGAAGGGAGGGATTGAGGGAAAAAGAGAGAGAGGAAGGGAAAAAAGAGAAAGGGGTAGAAACGAAGGGAGGGATTGAGGGAAAAAGAGAGAGAGGAAGGGAAAAAAAAGGGAAAGGGGTAGAAACGAAGGGAGAGATTGAGGGAAAAAGAGAGAGGAAGGGAAAAAAAGAGAAAAGGGTAAAAACGGAGGGAGAGATTGAGGGAAAAAGAACGAGAGGGAGGGAAAAAAAAGGGAAAGAACAAAGAAAAGAACGAACAGAAGTAAAAAAATGGAAAAAAAGGTAAAAACAGGATAAAATGAGGTTCAAGGAGATGGATAAAAAAAACTACGTTACGAATTGGGTAGAAGAGGATCGATACCAAGTAAACCAAACACGTGTATAGAGGATCCAAACCCACCCGAAATTGACCTCTCTTTGGGCCACTCCTTACTTTTGTCTGTTGTGGGAGCGGTGACTAGCGGGCTTTTTTTCTACACTCTTTTGGTTGGCCCTTGAGCTGTCTCCTTTGTTGTAAAAAAAGAAACACACACACACACACACACACACACACACACACACACACACACACACACACACACACACACACACACATACGCGATTGAAACCCTTAAATGTAGGTTCGATAGATTTATGGATGTGAAGGAAATTTTGGATACATAACTCATTCAGACCTGCCATGTGTCTCGCCTCTCGTGGTCTCCCTGTATCCTTATGTGTCCTTATGTGTTGTAGGTTCAGCGAATGTGTAATTATGAACCATCAATTAAGTCTTCTCTTCTGTACCTGTCAATGATTCACACCTTTTTTTTTTTCATCTCTCTCTCTCTCTCTCTGATTAGTTTTCTTTCATTTTCCTTCATATTTCTGACTAAATTTTCCTCTTTTTCCATATTTTCCAGCTTATTTTCTCCTTTTCCTTCATATTTCACTATAGTCTCTCTCTCTTTCTCTCTATCTATCTAACCATTTATCTATTTATTTAACTATTTATTTAACTATTTATCTATTTATTTAACTATTTATCTATTTATATAACTATTTATTTAACTATTTATCTATTTATTTAACTATTTATTTAACTATTTATCTATTCATTTAACTATTTATCTATTTATTTAACTATTTATTTAACTATTTATCTATTTATTTAACTATTTATCTATTTATTTAACTATTTATCTATTTATTTATCTATTTATTTAATTATTTATCTATTTATTTATCTATTTATTTAACTATTTATCTATCTAATTTATTTATCTAACTATCTATCTATTTATCGGTAAGGTAATTCTGTCTTCGTTTTCCTTGTTTTTACGTCGCTTCCCTCACAAAGAAACATCCTTCAGAACTCGCTCTTTTTTCCCCTCAAACGAAATCATTAAGCCACATTCCGGAGGGGCCAGTGTCTCTCTGTTCCATTGACCCCCTTCATTATTTATTTTTTTGTCACACTATTCGTCTCAGTTTGCTCCTTTTCTTCCATTCAGCTCCTTTTATTAACTCTCTTTATTAACTCTTTTTATTGACCTCTCTTTCGGCCACCTCTTTTGATTCTTTTTTTTAGGAGCAGCGAGTAGCGGGCTTTTTTTTATTATTGTTTCCTTTTTTGTGTGTCCTTGAGCTGTCTCCTTTGTTGTAAAAAAAAACAAAATAAAAACGTATGCTCATTTTTCCTCTACTCAGCTACTCTATTTTATTCTACCAATCTTCGTATGTTACTTTTCCTCCAACAAGTTACTCTGTTTCACTACTTCATCCCTTCCTACAACGTTTTCTTTCCCTCCATCCAAAAGAGATACCCGTTTTCCTTATCATCCTTTTCACTCTATTTCTTTTTTTACAACAAAGGAGACAGCTCAAGGGCACACAAAAAGGAAACAATAATAAAAAAAAGCCCGCTACTCACTGCTCCTAAAAAGAATCCAAAGAGGTGGCCGAAAGAGGGGTCAATTTTGGGAGGAGAGGTGTCCTGATACCCTCCTCCTCCTCCTCCTCCTCCTCCTCCTCCTCCCTCATGCATATCCTCCCTCATACCACATACCTAATCATCCCTCTCAGCACTATATACTCTTCTCTTCCTTCTGTTCAACCATGTTCTCTCATCCCTTCAGGAGAGCACCGGCCGCACCATCACCGCCCTAGAGTTCACGCAAGACGGGGACCTCATCACGGGGGACATGGAGGGCGTGGTGACCGTGTGGAGCGTGGACGAGGACGGAGAGTACTACGTCAAGAAGGAGTTCCAGGTGAGAGTGTGGCGGCGAAGGTAAACAAACGGACAGGTAGACTCAGGTGACCAACGCGGTTTGAAGTAAAATGACCCACCGTGAGAAATTGGAGATGCAAAAGCAATTCGAGATACCTACAATAACGCAAGCTTAAGGAAAGACAAACGCGGTAGGAAGAGAAATAAGGCACCTCCGGAAAATAAGAAAATAAAAGCAATTCGAGACACCTACTATAACGCAAGCTTAAAAATAGACAAACGCGCTAGTTAACAAAATAAGGCACTAAAAGAAAATACGAAAAACAAAAGCAATTCAAAATACGTACACTAACGCAAGCTGAAAATAACTCATACAATGCACAAGAAACACATACAACAAAACATGTATATAAAGAAAAAATAACAGCAACACTCACGGTCCGACGAAGGAGCTAGTAATGTCTTCAGGAGGTCATAGAGGTCGAGGGAGCCTGTGTTGAGAGAGAGAGGAAAAAGAGGACGTTTTATTGATATACACAAATACATTGACAGATATACATAAATACAGTGTTATTATGATTGCCTTTCCTTACTTAAAATTCTTCTCTAATCGATATATATTTACTGGTTATTCAAATTTAACACCGATACATTTAAGACCGAGAGAATTAAGAACAAATGTAACCCTTTTCAGCTTTGTTTTTTATCAGTGAAAGGAATTAGATTTTTTGTTTCCTTTCCTCGTTATCTTTTATTATCTTTCACGTTGACAGCATGAACCACAAACCTATGATTCTGTAAGTAAAAGAATATGTTTAAAACCCGACCGTTCTCTATTTTTTTAGTCACATTTCTACTCACTCTTATTCTTTTCCATATTTTTCACTCTTTCGACCCAAATGCTTTTTTTCCAGTTTCTACCATCCTCCATTAACCTCCTTTTCCTCCAAATTGGACTGTCACCTTATTCCCAGCCTCTTCCTATTCCTCCTACACCCATCTCTCTATCTCCCCTATCTCCAGCATCAACACCCTATTCTCACACAATCTCCCTTTCTTCAACGGTAACACCCCAATCTCACACCATAACATTCGATACACCTCCTTCACCTCCTCTTAAATTACTAGCTTTCTCTCCTCCTTTTACGGACACCTCTTTGTATATTATCACTTTCTCCATCAATAACGTGTCTTTTTCTCATTTACTTCCCTTCATCCTGCACTAACCGCCTCCTGATCCCTTTGCCTCCGACTTTCTCTCATTCGTCCGTCACGCTCTACTTATTTTTACCACGCTCTCTGTCTCTCTCTCCCCTATAAACTTACCCTATTCTACCCTTCCTTTTCTTCCTCCCTTTTACTCCCTATCACCACCTGGTCTTCCCCTTCCTCCCTCTACTATTACTATCCTCTATCTTCCCGTATCCTCTTTTATAACGCCCATCATATACGGTCCCTTTCCCCTTCCCTTTCTTTTCCATCCCATTCTTTTCTTTCAATCTTTTACTTCCCCATCCCAACCTCCTATTACTATCTATCTTTCTTTAGCCTCTCTTATACCTCCCATCACATACGGTCCCTTCCCCCTTCCCTTTTCTTTTTCCTCCTCGTTACGGAAGACTTGCACTGACATTTTATAGTCACAAACGTTTCGGAGCTTTCACACACCCACGTTTGATAAGGCTTTCGTGGAGGTGGTTGCAGGTGTTTCTCTGTGTGGTTTTATGAGCCTGGTGATGGTCTGATAAGGCTTCTGCAGCCCCGTATTCCCTTTAACTTTTCTACTATATACCTTGTACTCATCCTTTCCTTTATTAAACTCTCTTCCTTGTCCTCCTTAAGCACATTCACTACCCAATTCCTCCTCCTTCTCCTCCTCGTTCATCATATTCACTACTGTCGCTTCTTCTCCTTTTTATTCATTCACTCCTTCACTCCGCCTTCCTTTCCCTCAACTCGTCTGTTTCTCTTCCTCCTCCTCTTTCACATCCATCCTATTCACTGCTCTCCCTCATCTTTATTCTTTTAGCTACACACTCCCTTATTTCACCTTCCCTTTTCTCCACCTAACCTTCCCTATATTCACTACATGTTGTCCCTCCCTCCCATTATTCCTTCAACTACACTCCTTCATTTCGCCTTCCTTTCTTTCTCTCATTACTCAAACTCTCCTTCTAATCCTCCTCCTCCTTAACCCCATTGTCAGCTGTATCTCCTCTTCCTTTTTCCTTCAGCTATAGCAACACATTCCTTCTCATCGCTCCTCTCTCTACTAATCCTCCTTCTAATCCTTCCCAGGCCCACACGAGCGCCATTAATGCACTGCAGATGCTAAGCGAGGGCACCGTGCTGTCAGGAGGGGACAAGGACCGTAAGGTTATCGCCTGGGACTGTGAGGAAGACTTTGAGAAGATCACGGAGACTCGGGTAAGTGTGTGTGTGTGTGTGTGTGTGTGTGTGTGTGTGTGTGTGTGTGTGTGTGTGTGTGTGTGTGTGTGTGTGTGTGTGTGTGTAAAAAGTAGCATCATTTTTCTCTTCAATACATTCTTATCGTATCATCAAGGTCACAAACTCGTTATGTTCTCTCTCTCTCTCTCTCTCTCTCTCTCTCTCTCTCTCTCTCTCTCTCTCTCTCTCTCTCTCTCTCTCTCTCTCTCTCTCTCTCTCTTCACCCTACAGTAATTCAAGGTAAAGAAAAATATGGCATTAAAGAAAAAAAAAAAAAACTTCACCTCCATCTTTTTTTCCCGGACCACAGGCGATGAAGGGTTTTGTGTCCTGAGTCTTTACCGAGTGGCTTTGCGAGGTCCTAATACGGTCAAGACTAGTCCTTTAGGGGTCCATGTGTCGCCTGTTACCTGCTACCTGTTACCTGTTACCTGTGTTCCAGTTCGTCTCTCTCCTTCCTTTATTGAAGAATGGGAACAATAGACTGTGACCTGCGAATTTTGGGGGCATTTACGAACTGACTCTCTCTCTCTCTCTCTCTCTCTCTCTCTCTCTCTCTCTCTCTCTCTCTCTCTCTCTCTCTCTCTCTCTCTCTCTCTCTCTCTCAAACCCCATATTCACGAGCTTTTAGGACTATAGGCACCATTTTTTTTTTTTTTGAGAGAGAGAGAGAGAGAGATCCGTGTGCTTGTGTTTTGGTCCGCCGCGTTTATGGACCGTCGACTTTGTAGTAAATATAAACTTATTGACCATAAAGTCCGTCAGGCCACCCACCCCCCTCTCTCTCTCTCTCTCTCTCTCTCTCTCTCTCTCTCTCTCTCTCTCTCTCTCTCTCTCTCTCTCTTTTTGTAGTGACTTCTTATCTAGTCTTCTTCTTTTTTTTCTTTTTTTTCCTACTTTCTCTTCCCTTTCTCTTTTTTTTCCTTTTTCCCTTTACCTGTTCTCCTCTTTTTCCTCCTCGTCCTCTTCCTCCTTCTCCTCTTCCTCTTCCTCTTTCTTTTCCACTTCTTCTTTCTGTTTCTTCTCCTTCTCTTTCTCTTTCTTTTCCACTTCCTCTCTCTCTTTCTCTTCCTCTTCCTCCTCCTCCTCGTCCGCCTCCTGAATCAGACCTTTCTTTCCTCTTGTATACAATTCCTCTACCCCTGACCTCTATAAACCTCTTCCTCTCTATCTTCGTCCTCTTAAACTGTCTCCTTCTCCTCCTCACTCCCCAGGCCTCAAAGTTATCGATTTTTATCTCTTCCTTTAGGCCTACCCTCATTTTATATCCTTTTCGTTTTTCTTTTATCTTTCAGTAAATGTCCAATATTTCCTTTTTATTTTTTCCTTTCCCGTATATCATTTCTTCATTTCCTTCTCTTCACTCTCTTGTAACTCTTTTTCCTCTCTCATCAATCTTCCATATATTTTTTTTTCACATCTATTCTCTCTTCCTTTCATCCCACCATCCCTTCTTTCAGCAAATGTCCAATATTTCCTTTTTATTTTTTCCTTTTCCGTTTATCATTTCTTCATTTCCTTCTCTTCACTCTCCTGTATCTCTTTTTCCTCTCTCATCAATCTTCCATATATTTTTTTTCACATCTATTCTCTCTTCCTTTCATCCCACCTTCCCTTCCTTCAGCAAACGTCTAATATTTCCTTTTATGTTTCCTTTCCTGTTTTTTTTATTTTTTTATTTCTTCATTTCCTTCTCTTCCCTCTCTTGTAACTCTTTTTCGTCTCTCATCAATCTTCCATATATTTTTTTTCACATCTATTCTCTCTTCCTTTAATCCCACCTTCTCTTCTGTAACACCCATTCCTCCTTCCCTTTAGTTCTCCTCTCCTCCTCTTATTATTTTTTTTGCAACAAAGGAGACTGCTCAAGGCACACAAAAAAGGAAACAATAATAAAAAAAAGCCCGCTACTCGCTGCTCCTGTATTTAACACCTCACAGCCTCCCATCACTCCTCCACTAACTCCTATCCCGTTCCCCGCGCCCCCCACAGCTTCCGGAGCAGGCTGGGGGCGTGCGGTCCATCTACCCACAACGACCGGGGCACAACGACGGGAATGTCTACGTTGGAACCACCAGGAACATGATACTCGAAGGCTCCCTACAGCGACGATTCAACCAGGTGAGGAAGGGAGCAGGTGAGGGAACAACTAGATGAGGAAGGGAGAAGATGAGGAAGGGTGGGGAAGGACGGGAGAGGGAAGAGGCAGGTCGAGGGGATGTTACTGGCCTGCTATGGGGTTGTAGCAAGGTGAAGGGAGGCAGGTAGAGGAAGAGGAATGGTACTTAAGAGGAGGTAAAGGAGACGTTACTGGATGTTTAGTGTCTCTCTCATAGATGGAAGTAGGGCGCGGGGATGTTACTGGCCTGGTGATGGGTTGTTGCAAGGTGAAGGAAGGCAGGTAGAGGTAGAGGAATGGTACTTAAGAGGAGTTAAAGGAGACACTACTGGATGTTTAGTGTCTCTCTGATAGATGGAGATAGGACACGCATGAGATTCTGGTAGGCGGTGGCTCAGTGGTTAGCGTGCTGGGCTAACATTCACCACGCCATGGACAACGTCGGCTCGAATCCCCACGCTACCACCTGGGATTTTTCAGTCACCGCCGAGTGGCCTAAGACTACCATGCTGTCCAGAAGACCACCCATCAACCCGGACTCTAGAAGAAACCGTCCAGTGAATCAAGAAAGAGTTCCGGGGGCAGCATGAGCCAAGCATAACTGGCGCCATTATAAAAAAATCGCCTGCGCCATGACGGGTTAGGGCTGACCATCTGGCCCCTGAAGAAAGCCTACAGGCGCTATAGGCGGCGACGCTACCCAGCATTCCAATTTGCACTCTTACCTAAAACAATGATTACTCTGGGGATCTGAGACTTGGGTATGAACATAAACTATTGCCGGAGTACTGTTCAATATTCTTCCGTAGACAACGTTTAATTTTCACATCTCTTACCCAAAACAATGATTACTCTGGGGATCTGAGACTTGGGTATGAACTTAAACTATTGCCGAGGTATACTGTTCAATATTCTTCTGTAGACAACGTTTAATTTTCACATCTCTTACCCAAAACAATGATTACTCTGGGGATCTGAGACTTGGGTATGAACATAAACTATTGCCGAAGTACTGTTCAATATTCTTCCGTAGACAACGTTTAATTTTCACATCTCTTACCCAAAACAATGATTACTCTGGAGGACTGAGACTGGGGTATGAACATAAACTATTGCCGAGGTATACTGTTCAACATTCTCCCTTAGACAACGTATCATTTTCACATCTCTGTATGATTGTTCACAGCATCAGCAAACCAACTAGAGTATTGTTTAATTAGTTAGCCTCACACTAAATACATTACCAAAAATTAAAGATATATCGAAAATTAGTTAAAAATCCACTTCGTTTTTTTCTCTCCCGGTGAAGCTTTAAATAGTTTTCGTATTCTTGATGTGAGTATTAATTAGAATAGTACGTAAGAACTGGCGACCGTACCGTAACATTGTACACCAGAAAATCACCCTGCGTCTTATAAGGTGAAGGTTCAATTTTTGTTTATTGGCTCTCATGCAAGTTCCCAATTCTGTGTCCTTGTCGCATTGAGGTGTTCGTGTACAGTGAGAAGCTCAGGGCCAGAGTACAAATTTTTCAGGGTATCATATTTTTTTCTGATATGAAGACTGGACTTATTGGAGAGATTCATTTGGCCCATTTCAGAAACATCGACTTTTCGCCGTCATCTGTGGACGATACGACGTTGTTCATTCTAGAGATCGCGTCGGTATGTTCGATTTTTCCCGTGAATATTTTTTTCTGATATGAAGACTGGACTTATTGGAGAGATTCATTAGGCCCTTTTCAGAAACATCGACTTTTCGCCGTTATCTGTGGACGGTACGACGTTGTTCATTCTAGAGATCGCGTCGGTATGTACGATTTTTCCCGTGAATAACAAGACACGACCCTCAGTTGGCTCTGGGTAGTCTTCATGGAAACTAACGCTCATTTTACTGTCGATTTCGTCCTCACACACTTTCCATTCCCGATCTCAAATCCTGATTCGCTTACCTATCAATATATGCTATTCTATTTTCACGGTTGACGGCATATTTTCTGTACAATATTTTACCCTTCTACCTTATTTTCCGCGCTTTCACTTCGCTGTCTCACTGCTTATTTCGGGAGGTTTATATAATGTTTGGGACTTAGAATTTCTTTACCCCATAGTATACTGTCTTCCTATTTTTATTTTTACAACAAAGGAGACAGCTCAAGGGCACAAAAAAAGGAAACAATAATAAAAAAAAAGCCCACTGCTCGCTGCTCCTAAAAAAAAAAGAATCAAAAGAGGTGGCCGAAAGAGGTCCCAATCAATCAAAAAAAACTCTCAAACAAAAAAAATCGAACACCATTGAAATAAACAGACAAGAAACTGATCGACAACGGTAGAGCGCACACCTGTCTGTATGTATGAATGACCAACGTTTCCATCCTTTGAGGGTAGGAAAGGGAGAGAAACTGTTACCTAACCTGACCTACATCTTCGTTCCCTCGTCCCTCAGGTGGTGTTCGGGCACAGTAAGCAGCTCTGGGGCCTCTCTGTCAACCACACGGACGGGTCGGTGTCCACGGCGGGGTACGACAAGCACATAGTCAAGTGGCGTGACACACACCTGGAGTGGCGCGTGCAGGTATGTGGAGGGGGAGGGGCGGGAGGGGGGACGGGATGCGGGAGTAAGGGGGTGGGAGGTGGGAAAGAGAGAGAGAGAGAGAGAGAGAGAGAGAGAGAGAGAGAGAGGGGGGGGTAGCACTTTTGGCCCACTTTATGAACGAGAATGTAGAGAAAGGGAACAAAAATTAAATTATGGACGGTGTTAATTCTAAATGGGTGCACGGGGAGGATACTGATATTGATAGTGATACATTTATTGGTCTCTTGTTGTACATTTATAAATTGAGTAGTTACATATTTCTTGAACACCCCAGGTCCATTGAGCCGATGAGGGATACAGGTGTGACGAGGGGGAAGGAGGGGTGGGGAAAGATAGCATGCTTGCCCTACTTAAAGGACGAGAAACTAAAGAATGACCCCGGACTGTTAACACTGAATTGGTATACGTTTTAGGACCCCAAACTGTTAACTCTTAAATTGGTGTATGTTTTAGGTCATCTTTATATCACTTCAAGTTCCGAGTTATCTATAATAATTCGACTTTCTTGGGTGACATTGTACGTGAAGAGGAAGTAGCTAACGAGACAGGAAATGGTAAGGAAAATGAAGCAAAAACAGATAGATAAATAGATAGAAAGCGAGAGTGAGTGTCTGTGTGCGTGTGAGGAGGGGGGGGGGGTTAAGATTATGGTCTCCTGATAAATAAGGGAGGGTAGAGACGGTATATGGTACGAGTAGCTAGGAAGACAAGAGGAAGGGGAGTGATAGTGTTACATGACTAATACCTGTTATGGGAGGGAAGAGGAAAGGGGCGAGTGTAGTGGGGACGAGGTGGTACGAGAGGGAGAGGAAGAGGAGGAGAGAGAAGAGGAAGAACAAGAGGAGGTATACATCGGGAAGGAGGAGAAGGTGGGGATAGAGTGTGGCAGCCAATGACACTCAAGTGGAAAGAGTCCTCGAAGGTAGAGTTACATTATTTTAAATTCGTTACGAGGAAGATAAGAAAGAGCAGAAAGATTGTGGCAAAGGAATAGCCTACGAGAAAGACCAGGAAGAAAGGAATGGAAAAGAAGACAAAGAAGAAGAGGAAAGGAATGGTTGAGAAATGACGCAATGTAGAAGGTATAGTTACTTAGCTCAAAAGAACAGGATAAGAGAAAAAGGTGGAAAGAAAAGAAAGGTAGAGAAAAAAAGAACGCAATGATATAGAGCAGAAGACATAGATAGCTAGTTAGTTAGTTCAAGGTGTTACATGAACTTAAAACATCCCCAAAACTATAAAAAAAACTAACAAAACTGATGAAAGCAGAGACACTGATACAAGGTGAGAGGTGTGCGTAGGTAGGGTGCAGCCAGGTAATTAAAAGGGCGTTAGACAGGTGTGCAGTACAATAGGTGGGATAGCCTGAAGGGACAAGGAGAGGTGTAAGAAGTAAAATTGATGTTAAGGGAGGGAGGGAAGGAGAGAGGGAGGGTGGGATGGAGGGGGGGGAGGAGATTTCAATGACTAAACAGAAGTGAGAGAAGAGGAGAAGGACGAGGAGGAGAAGGAGGGGGAGATAGAAGGAGGCTGATCAGGTTATGTAAGGGGAGAATACAATGGAGAGAGGAGGAGGTAGAGGTAGAGGAGGTAGAGGGAGGTAAAGGACGATTAATGAAGTGAGTTAAGGTATGGAGGAGTGAGGCAGGTCAGGAGAGGAGAGAAGAAGAGAAGACGAAGATGGAAAGTAGAGGAGGAGGAAGGGAGGAGGAAGGGAGGCATATCAGAGGAGGAGTATATATGATGAGGTTAGTGAAAGGGGATACGATGAGAAGAGGAAAATAAGGTCACAAGAGAGGGCTGGTTTTAGGTCATCATAACATTACTTTATAGTCTGAACCACATTAACTTAACTTTACAATGAAGGAAGAGGATGTTACGCGGAAGATTAAAAGGAACATGCCAGAAGAGGAGGAGTAGGAGGAAGAGGGAATAAAAACGGAAGGAAGAGATGAGGGAAGTTGAAAATGAGAGAGAAATGAGATCGAGCAGAAGGAGAGTGAATGGAGGAAGAAGAGGAAAGATAGAAAGATAAAGAAAAGGTAGGTAAAGGAATGGGAGAAAGAAAGGGAAGAAAAGAGGAGGAGAAAAATAGATAGATAGATAGATAGGCAGGGGTGGTGAGGGGTGAGGGAACAGGTGACAAAAAAGGTGTGAACATAGAGAGGCAGGCACGAGGTAGGGACAGCGGTAAGGTATTGTAGAGAGACAAGGAAGGAGGAGGAGGAGGAGGAGGAGGAGGAGAAGGAAGTAATACAAGGAGATATAATTGGATAAGGATGACCAAGAATTTTCACACACACACACACACACACACACACACACACACACACACACACACACACACACACACACACACACACACACTGAGAGGGAGATAACAAATAAACAGCCTTGACTCCTCTTTCCAACCAAGGCCACAAATCAACCAAAACTCAACCAAACAACTCACCAACCAATTACCTACCGAACCTACCAATTAAACAGTCAACCAATTACTTAACCAATCAAATAATCAACCAACCAATAAGCACACTAATCAGGATATGTGAACCTAACCTAACCTAACCTAACCTAACCGAACTAACCAATCAGTCACCTATTCACCTATTCAACCAAATACCTGACCAATCAATTACCTAACGAACCTACCAATTAAACAGTCAACCAATTACTTAACCAGTCAACTAATCAACCAACCAGGATATGTGAACCTAACCTAACCTAACTTAATCTAACCTAACCTAACCTAACCTAACCTAACCAACCAGCCAATAAGTCACCCCTTCACCCAATCACTCTACCCCGTCATCAGGCCCAGAGTGAGTGTGTGAGCGTGGCGGTGCACCCTCAAGGAGCCAGGATAGCGGCGGGCACCATCGACGGGCATCTGGTGGTGGTGAACGGTCTGACGGGGCAGCGAGTTACTACACTACGGGTCTGCGGGTCACCACTCTCCTGCCTGGCCTACAATCCTGGTGCGTGGGTGAAGAAGGAGAAGGGAGGAAAAGGAGGAGGAGGAGGGAGAGGAATAGGAAAGAATCACAAGAAATATGTCAGAAGATGAGGTGTAGGAGAAGGGGAAGAAGCAAGGGGGAAAGAAAAGAAGAGTAAAAGATGAGGAGGAAATGGGAAAATGGAGAAGGGAGAGGAGAAGGAAGAGGAGAGGAGGAGGAGGAAGAGGGAGAGGAATAGGAAAAATCAAAAGAAATATGTCAGAAGATGAGGTGTAGGAGAAGGGAACAAAGCAAGGGAATGAAAAGGATAAGAAAAGATAAGGAGATGAGACAATGGAAGAGGGAGAGGAGAAGGAATGGAGGAGGAAGAGGAACGATCAAAAGGAATATGGTAAAAGTTGAGGAATAGGAGAGAAAAAAGATAGGAAAAAAAGGAGGAAGGAATGAGATGGAGGGAGAGGAGGAAGAGGAGGAGGAACAGAGGATAAAAATAAACATGCCACAAGATAAAGACTAGAAGAATAAGGAGGAGGAGGGAAAAAACAAGAGAAAGAAAAAGAGAAATATAAAAAAGAGGAAAAGAAAATGAACTAAATCCCTAATCCACTCTCACTTTCCACCCTTCAAACAGCCCCTTAACCCCTTCCACCCACAACCAAAAAGCCTAAACAACGACCAATCCTTCACCGCCTACATCTATACCTTCAGGAGGGGAACTACTTGCCGTGGGGTCTCAGAACGGCTCCGTGTACCTTTACCGGAGCACCAAGGACGGTTATGTTTACACCAGGAGTGGCAAGATGTCTGGGGGTCAGCCTCTCTCGACCATCGACTGGAGTACCTCGGGGCGTTACCTGCAGACCCTCACCGCCGACTACGATGTGGTCTACTGTGAGTGTCGGGTTCCTACTGCTCGTGGTTGGCTCAATGGCTGGCTGGTTAGATGATATGGACGTGCATTTTGACTTTATTCTGTATCGTTTAATGTTTGTTTTGATTCTTTCTCTCTTCCTGTGTTTCTCTCCACTCTCTTCTCTCTCCTCCGTTTTCTGTTTGCCTGTCTCTCTCTCTCTCTCTCTCTCTCTCTCTCTCTCTCTCTCTCATATCACGCTCGTAATCTATACTTTAAACTATCTTTTATGTTCCTCGACTTTCTCTCCTCCCTATCCGACCCTTCCCTCCATACCTACCTCCCTCTCTCCGTTCTCATTTTTCTCTCCTCTTTTACCCATACTTCTCATTCTTCCATTCCCTCCTCCACCTACCCCTACGCTCCACCTTCCCATCAAATACAGATACACTGAGTGGCCTAATTCATCTTGTTACTACACGGATATTTTTCAAGTCTACCTTTGTTTCTTCGCTTTTGTCCGTTTTCTTTTCCCTCTTTTTCTTTCTTGTTTTTTCCATCTCGTTCTATTCATCCGCTCTAATTTCTTCATCCCTCTTCCTTTCTCCCTTTCTTTCCTCCTATGCGATCTTGCTTTTCCTTCTTTTCCTCTTCTTTCTCCTCCATTACTTCCATCTTCTTAAATATTATTCTTGCATATGAACATTAAATCGATTTCCTATACGTGTTGATGCAAAGGAATGAATGATGTCGAAATGCTTATAAAAAAACGCAATGCTATATCTTTTTACCACACGAGTATTTCTGAAGTAAACACCTTTTTTAATATGATTCTTGCATATGAACATCAAATCGAGTTCCTATACCTGTTAATGCAAAGGTGTGAATGATGTCGAAATGCTTGAAAACAAAACAAAACAAGTCAGTGATCAGAACAAACCGTGTGTCGTATATCCACGCACAACAACCATTAGCAAGAACTCATTTGTATTATCTTCGTCTCCATACCACAACCACCACGGCCCCACCCACGCCCTACACCCACGCCACCACCACACACCCACGCCAGGGAGCCTCGTGGACTTAGCGAAGGTCAAGAACCACCAGGATGTGCGCAACGAGACCTGGGCGACCCACACCTCGCCGCTGGGCTTCATGGTGCACGGTAAGGCTTGTCTCCTCGCGTGTGATCCACCTTGCTCGGCCCAGAGGTGCACATGGGCTGCCTTTGTCCTTCTAGTGAGATGGGTATTATTCCTCTAACTGGTGTGGGGGGAGATGGGGGAGTGTGTGGGGGGAAAGGGGGAGGGAGGAGAGACTGTGTGTGGGTTGGGGAGGGGGAAGGGAGAGTAGGGAGGGGAGAGTGTGTAAGGTGGGAGGAGTGGGGGTGAGTATGTGTGCGGGGGAGGAGTGTGTGTGTGTGTGTGTGTGTGTGTGTGTGTGTGTGTGTTCTCATGTAACCCTTTCGATAATATTACGCTAAACTATCATTATTCAGACCTTCAAATTTTCTTTTTATCTATCTATCTTATTATTATTATTATTATTATTATTATTATTATTATTATTATCATTATCATTACTTCACCAGTATTAAGACGAATGCAGCAGGCAGGGAAGGAAGATACATTAGAACCAGTTTAAGCTGCTGTTGTTATGAAGAGATAAGAAAATACCTAAGTTGAAAAATCCGGTATTATCTAATGTTCCTTTTTTTTTCTTTTTTATTCAACCCGCCCAGGTATATGGAGCGGCGGGAGGGACGCGCCGGTGCAGGTGACGGTGGACCGGGGCCCACGCGGGGACGTGCTGGTGGCGGGCGACACCGAGGGCTTCATAAGACTGTACAGGTAAGGAGTGTATGGGTGAGGCCTCCCACATTAAACTTCCCCGCCGACGAGATAACGAGTGTTCTGACTGATTTATGCCTGACACGGAGATCTCTTACACGACGCTACACTATCGTTGTAAAATCTGCCGTTGCCGAGTCTATAGCCGCCCAATAAACGCTACGAACTCACGCTGGACGCGATGCTAAAAGAACTGTGAGCGTGACTTCGTTTGCATATCCTCCCATTCACGTGCTAGTCATGGGCCAAAGTCTAGTGTGTGTCCCTTCCTTTAGGCTGTGGGTCTATATTGTGTACAGGGTTTGATCTTCTAATAATTATGAATGAAAATGTTAAAACCTACCGCAGCGATCATCACCTCATATGTTCCCTTCCCCCTCCTTCCTCTGCAGATACCCGGTGTTGAGTGCCACGTCTGGCTACCACGAGTACAAGGTCTACACCTCGTACGTGTCATCGCTGCGCTTCTCCCACACCGACAACTACTTATACAGCATCGGGGGCACGGACGCCGCCCTCATGCGATGGCGGGTCTCCTAGTCGCCGTCTCTCCTGCCATCCCTTCACGTACTCTTGTGACTCGGGTTGTTGCTGTTGCTGAGAAGACTAGCGGTCGGCAGCAGTTTGGGGTCCTGTGGGTCTCAGAACTAGCGTTCCTGCCCCGCTATAAGCACCGCCTCGCAGCCGGCTGTGTGGCGTCTCCTCTGCGGCTCATGGGTGGCGTATGGTAGTACAGCGGCTCCAGGCCGTGTTCCCGCCGCCCCCTCACACACCCGCTTGGGCAGTGACTCTAATGCTGATAATTTAGACCAAGATTTAGACAGCCACGGCGCGGCCCAAACTTCTGCCGTGTTCATTTAGTGGACGTTACCTTCAGCGCAGCCTGACGCCTTTGACGCAATAACTGCCGGCAACCACTGCTATAGAGTTAATTGTTATCATCAGCCATGATTGTTTTTTGGAGAGAGAGAGAGAGCATTTTTTTTTTTTTTTTTTTTGCCTATTGCGCCGGTAGGCTTCTTCCCGGTGGATCCTGATGGTCGGTCCAAGGCTTCTTCCCGGTGGGGCCTGATGGTCGGCCCAGCCCGTTCCGGCGCAGGCGAGTGTTTATAGTGGCGCCATCTTGCATTGGCTCATGCTGCCCTCCCGGAGCTCATCTTTAATCCTAGAATCTAGAGTCCGGGTTGACAGGTGGTCTTCTGGACAGCATGTGGGTAGTTTTAAGCCACTCAGCGGCGGCTGAAAAATCCCAGCTTGGTGGCACCGGTCGGGGATTGAACTTGCGTCCTCCTGAACGCGGGGCCGTCTCGCTATCTGTTCAGCCACCGCATGCCCCTTACTTAGTAGGTAACGACCAACTTGTCCCTGGTAGCTGGGCACCCAGGTGGTCAGTGAGGCCCACCTTGCCGTCAAAACCTTCACGTCACACGGAGCTGCGAGCATCTTTACATAAATGCTAGTGCACACTGCCTAAAGATTACCTTGTCAATTACCAAACAATTGTATCCACAGTGATGTGGCTCCGCGCCTTTATAAAACAAGAATATCGGTATTAAAGCAATACTGGCATCATCCTGCCAATGTATGTACATATATTATGCATCCGATAGCGTAGGTCTCTTTAGCATACATTAGGTCTTCACCATCAGTACCAATATCACACACGCGGTAGATATTAGTTGCTGACTCGTAAAGGGAATCATAATTGTCTTACTAGTTCAACCCGCTACGCGCCGCACCGGACGGCTCGCTGGCAGAGCTGTCGTTGGGTACGTTTAGCCTAGCAGCGCTCCCTTACACCAAGGCTTTACACATTACGCTTCACCAGGGTCATCACCTCCACCGCCTCTCCCAACAGCCTTACCAGTTTATCCTACACAGCACATTGCATTTTCCCGCCTTCTGACCCATAACCTTTCGTACGTCAATGAAACTACTAAAGGGCATGACAAACGGAAAAACAAAAGCCCGCCGAGTGCAAAAAACATCAATAATTAGCTCTTAACAACACCTTTAATAGAATACCGACAATTTTGGGTCTGAAATCGACAAAATACAATCTGCTGAGTACTTTAACCTGGCAACCTTAGCTCCCACACGTAGCACCACCCGCCACACCGCCTTGCAGCCACTCCACACAAAAAAGTGGACGCATGAATAACCGCCGTCCACTTATCCAGTAGTTAGGAGTAGCAATTTTCTCTTCCCGTTTTGCCTATGATTATAATCCTTCCGTGGACGCTAAAGCACAAGACCTACGTTGTTTCTATACGTCAAACGGCAATATGATGTTACGGTTCGTTCTGGTACAAGCCAATAATAAGCGACACTGAACTACTGAACGGGGTCATTTAGTGGAATTGGCAACTACGAAAATATCAGTCACATGGAAACGAGTCTAACACACACACACACACACACACACGTATATACACACACACACTCCTCCCTTCTCCACGCCAAGCCCGCCATAACTCCCCGTTCTTACATGTTCCTCCCGCACAGAGAATAGGGAAGGGAGGAAGAATGAGGGGAGAGGAAGAAACCTACAAATAGAGGACAAAAACAAGGCCTCGGCGGCGTCTGGACGACCAAAATCTATTAAAAATCAGCCATCTCAAAAAAAACAAAAAAAATCATCCATTTTGACCCATTTCGAACAAACTCCTACTTATTCATCCTCGTCTATACCATCAAACCATCCATCACATCAAACACAAAATGCACAACACAATATAGCATGAAAAAGTCTGGGCACACTCACCTTGTTCCTGTCCGGCCGTGAAGCAGACGACACACACAAATTCGAACCTTCAAGTCTCCTCCTGGCGCTGTATTTCCCGTTTGGAGGAGGGAATATCTGATCTAACACCACTCACACACTTCTCTTGACTGTTTTTTCCTGACCTCAAGAACACAGGTCATGCCGCAAGTACTTAGAAAACTGAGGAGCAGGTTTGACCAGTGACCAGCCCCCATCACGAGTCAGAGGAGGCTGGCTTTGTTTACACTCAGGAGAAGCTGTTGCCGCCTTTTCAACGGGGTAACATAACCACTTTTGAGTCACGGTGTATGGTGTGGAAAAACTACAATATTAAATGGCTACTTTGGAATCCCGATGTACTTGATATGGAAAAACTACAATATCATATGAATTCAACGTGTTTCATATTGTTTTTACAAATGATATACAGTTTACTCGAGACTTTTAGCGGAAATATTTCTTTCACGATGTCCTTTGCAATATTATATGGCTACTTTTGAATCCCGATGTACTTTATATGGAAAAACAAACAATATCATATGAATTCAACGTATTTTATATTGTTTTTTCATGTGATTTACAGTTTACTTGAGACTTTTAGCGAAACTATATCTCTCACGATGTACTCTATGTCGAAAAACCACAATCATATATGAATTCAAAGTGTTTTATATAGTTTTTTTCAAGTGATTTAGAGTTTACTTGATTCTTTTTGAGGAAATATATATATCTCGAACGAACGCTTGTGCTGTTGCCATCTCGTAGGGTAGCTATTTATTTTCCTAGTTAGAGATCGGATAGGCTATTATTAGGATGCCTTTACTGCACATTCTATGCCTTATAAAAATGTACGGTTGTTAATTAAATCGTCATCGTATAGCTATCATAATATATAAACACATCTAATAGAGTTTAAGGTTTTATTATAAATCTAATGTATATATTTTATAATACACGTAACATTGTATACCTGTGTTTTATTACCTCCATTGAAAACTAATGTGATTCTAAGTGCAGGGAAGATTCAGACACGTAAAAAGCCAGATTTCTATATTAAACAGTCTGCTATGCTATCTTTTTTTTTTCTTTAGTCAATATTAAAATCTCCAGAATTTGCTAGGCTATTTGTGAAGTCATTAAATATTTCGCACCCATCTTTCTTCATATTTTCCTTTATTTCTCTCTTTGCTATTGGAGTTTGAGTGACACACCTTTATTAAACAGTCTACTATGCCTTTTACCCCTTTAGCTAATGTCAAGGAGTATTTGCTAGGCTATTTGAAAGGTCATGAAATATCTGCCTTCCATCTATCTTCCTAATTTCTATGGAGGTTCGGGTGAGGCAACATCGTATATATCTTTTTTAACCTTCATTCTTCATTAGCTCTTAAAAAAAACTATGGTGATTCTTAGAGCAGACAGCTTTCAGACAGGTAAAGAGCAGATCATGTATTTCTTTTCAAGTCTGACACGCTGTTCTTCTGTTTGTCTCGTTCTTGATCCAGCGGCAAGATGATCAAGAGGCGTTGCTAAGCTATCTGAAGAGTCACAGAATATTTCACTCCAAGACAATCATCCTTTTTTCTACCCTCCTTTCTTTGCTATGGAGGGTTGGGGTGACGCAACATGCTTTTTTATCTTCTTTTTTACATTCTTTGCCCAGTCCTTCACCTTTCCTGCAGGCTCGTTACGTAAGAGAAGACAAAGAAAACGAGAAGAACGAATTTGACCGCAATTGTCCTCGGTAATTACTGACGATGACGATGAGGACGACGATGACAAAAAGCCGTGAAAACATACATCTCACTCTACATAACTGGGTCTACACTGCACGCCCTACGCACAACCCCGAGGTGTGTTATGCAACCCACCTGCAGTTATCGCCTCCATTTTAGGGGTCACTCTATTAAACCTTTCCTCGCCCAAGCTCTAATATTTGACAAGGCATTCGTTTGAGTCTTAGGTATTTCCAGGTGTAGTTAATGACCCTGGTGGTAGATTGACCCTCCCACTGTACCAAGAACCTTAAAAACTTTCATAAAAATCCGATTGATACCATTTTTTGGCATTTGAAAGTATTATTAAACATCTCTTCGCTCAAGCTCACACATTTGACAAGGCTTTCGTATGAATCTTAGGTATTTCCAGGGGTAGTTTAATGACCCTGGTGTAGGTCTGATGATCTCTCTGCACCTCTGCAAAAAAAAAACAAAAAAAAACTGATTTTTTTTTTTTTTTTTGAAAGTATTATTAAACATTTCATAGCTCAGGCTCACACATTTGACAAGACTTTCGTATGAGTCTTAGGTATTTCCAGGGATAGTTTGATGACCCTGGTGGTAGTCTGACCCATCCTCTGCACCATGAATCTTAAAAACTCTCATAAGAATCCTATTGATATCATTTTTGGCCTTTGAAATTAGTTGATGTGAGAGAAGAACGCTTTTGGGGGCCTGGCTAACCCCCACTATGCACCCAGAACACAGGTAATCAGTGTGCGAAGGTGTGGGATGTGTGTAGGGAGGCGGAGGAGGGAGGCGGGGAGGGAGAACATAAAAAAGGGTGAGGAAAAAATGGTGGTGATAGTGGACTTACTGTTTGACTTTGAGGTTTTGTACCCATTACGTGTGTGTTAATGGAGGGAGGAAAAGGGTAAAGGACGTGAAGATAAAAACCACCACTGCCAAAGAAAGTAAAGCTGTAAAAAGGGAAGGTTAGAAGAGGGTGTTAAGTGGAAGTGTGACTACTACGAAATAATGAAGAGGAAGACGAGGAGGAGAGGAAAGGAAAACTAAAAATAAGGAGACAAAAACCAAAGCTGCCCCCCCCTCCAAAAAAAAAGGGATTAGAAAACGATATCAATTTAAGGTGTGACTATAATATGTAATGGTAGAGGAAGACAAGGGGAGGAAAGGGGAGGAGGAGGAGAACAGGGGACATGGAGGAGGGAAAAGTGTAGCTAATATGAGTATAATGAACCTGTTACCCGGTCTTACTGTGGGTTGATTATCACACATCAAGATCAAGTTTGAGGCAAGAGATTTTGATTAAGGGTTAAGGGGAGGGTTTGGAGGTAAAAAGTGAGGGTGCAAGAGAGAGAGAGAGAGAGAGAGAGAGAGAGAGAGAGAGAGCACAGTGCGACGAGTCCAATCACGTCTGAGGGAAGCAATATTAGGATGTGGTAGCCTGCTTGAAACTCTCCTTGTGTGCGTGTGTGTGTGTGTGTGTGTGAGAGCAAAACTTTCACCATATGCTTGCTTTTGAATAATTTGGACAACTCTCTCTCTCTCTCTCTCTCTCTCTCTCTCACACACACACACACTTACCTTTCCCCGTCAATACCACAAACAAACCAGGTAAAATAACACACCATTAGAGAATATCATCTTTACTCACTCTATGTTTTAGTAAAGAATGTGTTGTAACGTATGCAAATCTATATCTCTGTACACATATATAAGTTGCAGTATATAAAAAATCTGGACTGTACAACATCTATCATAACATCGTAAAGCACTCTGCCCCATTAGGAGACAACATGACTGACTGACTGGCTGACTGACTGACCGGATGACTGACCGATTGAAGGTTGACCAGTAGAATAGAATAGGTAGGTAATAGAGTCAGGAATAGTTGGGTAATAGTTGAATGAAGAGGAAGAAAATGAGGAGGAGGAAGAGGAGGAGAAAAAGGAGGCGAAGGAAGATGTTGAGTGTAGGATGAAGGTCTGATGTGGTGTGGCCGAAGAGGAGAAAAGGAGGATGGGGAAGAGGAGGAGAAGGAGGAGGAGGCGAGGGCAGATGTGGAATGTAGGATAAAGGTTTGATGTAGTGTGGCCGAAGAGGAGGAAAAGGACGATGGGGAAGAGGAGGAGAAGGAGGAGGAGGAGGAGGAGTGAATATGGAGTGTGAAGAAGGATGACCTGGTGTGATGTGATGTGGACGCAGAGGAAAGGAAAGACAGCAAAGGACGATGACGGAGACGGAGACGAAATCCAACTAGTCAGTCCAAGGGCCGAGCCGAGAGTGTCCATGAGGCGAGTGACAATAGTCTATATACACAGTCGTTAAAGCATGGTTCAACACCGGTCAACTGCACCCCATCTGACACACTTCACAGCCTCACCTCCTCTCCCTCGCCCCGCCTCTCCCCAGCCGGCCAGACAGGCAACGTTTCCAGGCAGGTAAAGTCTCTCATGGCACATTAGACAGAGCGCGAGTCCTGTTTCGCGGTAAAAAAAAAAGAGGTTCACACGTTTATATAAGATTAAGTCCACTTTTTTTGGGCACTGATATTGTGTTCCTCAGTCTGGTTTCACTTTTGCCTTTGAGTATAAACGCTCAGGTATGCACCAAACGCGAAACATACGCTCGCACTTCACACACTCACACAGCTATTTGCAAAGCTGACTTTAAATGTTCAGTCACTTATATGTACAAACGGGTCTTTCACTGAAGTCCACGGGGCGCCTGACGAGAACATCCCAACATGGCTTTGAGTGATGCCTTGTGCTCCTTCATGCCTCAAGGGACGTTACGGCAGACAGAACGAGGCGCCGCATCGGAGCCCCCGCAGCCCCATCCGTCACGTCTGCAGGTAGCGGCGCCCCATCACCGCCGCCGTGCCGGGCAGCAGGAAGTTGGGGGACGTGGGGCGTGAGCGAGGACGCTTCAGTTCGCGTCGAAGGGTATCTTTCTCTATGAAGTTGTACTGCAGGAAGGCGTCCTGGAAGTTGTTGTTCAGGAAGGGCGTGTTGGGCGTGGTCGTGGTGAGCTTGGGTGTGAGCGTACAACCGTTCTGGGGACGAACTAGCGGCACCGAGCCATTCCGCGGCGGCTCGATCAGCACAGACTCGTCCTGGAGCGAGTAGGTGTCCAGCGGCTCCATGTTGAGGGACGGGCACAGCGAACTCAGCTCCATGGAGTCCACGGAGGCGTGAGGGGCCCGCCGCGTGTTGAGGAAGTTCGGCGTCTCAGGGACCTCCAGAGAAATGCTTCCCTGTGGACGGAGACACCACAACTCAGCGGGGCGCGACTCAGGCACCGACGCTCGCCGCGGGTGACGAAGAAACACGAACATTGTGGCACAGATAGCAGAGTGTGTAAGTGAGGAAGGGTGACTAGACATGTAACTGGTATAAGACAGAAAGGCCTAGACTGAGAAGAGGTTGGATACATCTGTGGGTGAGGACCTCCCTTAGAACAAAAAGTAGTATGTATGATTACTATGTATTACTGCAGCTTCCTTGCAGTCTTTAAGTAAATACTGATGTCATAATTCCCTCCTAGCACAAAAAAATATCATAAAGGTAAGTTATACAGAAGTCTGCTGATCAAAATGGAACCTAAAGCAAGAAAATCTGAAAAGAAAAACATTGAGGCATTTAAGAAGCATGAAACAACACATCACACAACTCATTAGGCCTTGCACGGGCGCCCTCAAACACACACAAGAGCGACAAAACTCAGCCCAAGCGCCTCCCTCCTACCTTCCTGCTGCAGACGGGCGTGACGGGGGCGGACGCCGGCGGGGGGGAGATGGTGATGGTTGGCAGCTGCAGCGGCGGCTCCGACATGCGGTGGACCCTGATGAGCTCCCCTGGAAGAGGCTCGGGGGTGAGGATTGAAGGGAGGGTGGCCATGCGAGGTGCTTTGCTGTCTTGGGGCTATACGCTAACTCTCCTATGGGAACTGTAAACACACACACACGCACACACACACACACACACACACACACACATGCTTAATCTCTCTTTCTCTTTATCAGCTTCGCCTTGTATACTGGAGTGTGTTGCAGGAAGAAAAACGAGAAGGTTGTATATTGTTTAGTGTTGATAGAAAGGTAGTTAGATCTATACTTCGGTGGAGAAAGAAATAACAGAAACACTGAATAAAAGAAAAAAAGAAAAAAATTAGGACAAACAGATATTAGATAAGTATAGAAAGGTAGATTTCGATAGATTAGCATTATAGATTTACAGATGGTTGATTGACAGGCTAACTTAATATTTGATAGAGAGAGGTAGATAATTGAATATATATAAAAGTGTAAATAGGCCTTTGCATAAGAAGACGGATGAATGGAATGACAGCTCAGTATATACACTTATTTACAGTACGGTAGCGGGTGGTTAAGATGGATGAAGGCATTGCTCATTGGCGCCCATGCTACAGGTAATGCCAACCTCTTAACCACCGCTACACACATAAAGAGATATATAGGATGAAACAGGAGGATAAATCAGTATACAAAAATATACACGGAAACAGAAAATAAATATAGTGAAGTGCAGACAACAGTGAAAATAGACCAGACATAAAACTCAATTAGATAGACAGACAAAAACACAGACAAACAGATAGACAGACAGACAGACAAGCAAAAAGGCAGACAAGCAGACGGGCAGGGAAGCAAACAGACAAACGCAGAACAGACACAAAGCAAACAGATCAAAAAATATATATATATACACAAATATACACAATAGAAAAATCATATATACACACAAATACAAACCGACTTGGAAGAAGAAAGAGAGACAGACAGACGGATATTCACCCAGACAGACAGGGAAGACAGACAAGGCACCCACACAGCCAAGCATCCAAGCAGACAGACAGACAAACAAGACAGCCAGCCAACCGGACAGACTGAGAACCACAGACAAAACCCTCAGCCAGCCAGACAGTCAGTTAGAGAGCCATACAGACAAAACCCCCAGCCAGTCAGTTAGAGAGCCATACAGACAGGACAGCAAACCAACCAGACAGTCAGACAAGCATCCAGCCAAACAGACAGACACCAAGGCAGGTCAAGGCTAGGAAGACGTACTATTTGCACTGTTATTTCTGCGGCGCACAAAGCGAGGAGAGGCTGGCCGGCGTCGACGAGGTGGCGGCTGGTCCAACTTGATGACGAAGAAGGTGCCGAGAAGCTGAGGAATGAGACACCCAACCTGACCCGCTGCCGTTAGTGCCACAATAACCAGGATCACCACAGCCCAGGGGTTTTTCCAGGGGGAGCGCACAGGGGGGGAAGATGCGGGGAAGGAGGAGGTGGAGGAGGAGGAGGACGAGGAGGAGCGGAGAGACGGGGCTTTGAAATCGAAGGAATCTGTGGACTCTGGAAGCATTGGAGAGGAGAAGGATGTTGAGAGGGAGAAGGAGAAGAGGGAAGGCGTGGGTGAGATGGATGCTGCGGCTGAGGTGGCGGTGGCGGTGGTGTAGGCGGTGACGGAGACGGAGTTGGTGACGCTGGGTGAGACGGAGACTGAGGCGGAGGCTGAGGCAGAAGACGGAGAAGAGGAGGAGGAAGGAGATGAGTTGGACTGTGAGGATAAATTGGAGGCGGATTCAAAGGCAGAGTCCGAGGAAGAGGATGAGGGGGGAGAGGCAGAGGTAGAGGTAGAGGGTGGTGGAAGGGATGTAGGGTCGTGGATGGTGTGGGTGAAAGTGTAAGGTGGACTGTTGCCGAGGTCGTTAGTTGCTGTGACGATCAGGTCGTAGTCTCCCGGCTTCAACCTGGAAAAGAGGAAGAAAATACCGAATGTTTATTTATTTATTTATTTATTTATTTACATCAGAGGACACGGCTCAAGGGCAACAAAAAGAGTACAAAAAAAAAGCCCGCTACTCGCCCCTCCTATAAAAGATAAAAGTAAAGAGTAACCAATGTCTTTTCTTTGCCCCGTTTGTTTCCCTATTGCCTCTCTTAATCCTCGTTCTCATCCTTTTATTCCTTTTCTTCTACTTCGATCTCCTACCTATTATCGTCCTCCTCCTCCTTCTCTTCCTTCTCCTCGTTTCCATGCCCTTCCTTTGTTCCGTTTGTTCTCCTGTTCTTTCCCCTCTTTGTCCCCGTTCTTGCCCTTTTCCTCTTCCTTCTCTTCTACTTCGATGTCCTCCTTCTCTTCCTTCTCCTCCTCTTCGTCCCAATGTCCTTTCCTTGTTCCCAGTTTTCCTATTCGTTCTCCTGTTCATTATCGTTCTTTTCCCTTCTAATCAATCTCCTCCATCTCACATTCATCCTTGTCATCATCCTCCTGTTCCTCTTCCCTACTACCTACCACCTACTACCACTACTATTACTACTACTACTACTATAACCAACACATACTCACCCCTTAACAGTAAACACAGGCTTCACTTGGCGGTGCTGTCCCTTCTCCGCCTTCTGCTGTCCCTTTCGCTTCACCTTCAAGTAAAAGATCTTGGAGAGGTCCCCGTCGGCCTTGGCAACACAGCGCACCTCCATCGTCACTGTCTTAGCCTCCGAGGGCGAGCTTGTGGCCACGCTGCACGAGGTCACGGCTTCTGGCTTGCCTGGGGAGGGTGCAAGGAACAGGTTTTGGGGTGTAGCTGAGGTGAACTGGAGACATGAGAGTGAGATTGAGTGAGTTTGCATTGAGTAGGGTAAGAGGTAAGGCTGGGTAAGGTTAGGATCACTGGCATGAAGGTAAGATCAAGCGAGGCAGATAAGGTTGGGGTAGGTAAGGCTCAGAGTAATGAAGGTTAGCTCCAGTGAGTTTGCTTTGAGTAGGGTAAGGCGTTAGGTAAGGTTGGGTAAGGTTAAGTTCGCAGGCATGAAGGTTAGATCAAGCGAGGCAGATAAGGTTGGGGTAGGTAAGGCTCAGAGTAATGAAGGTTAGATGAAGTGAGTTTGCTTTGAGTAGGGTAAGGCGTTAGGTGAGGCTGGGTAAGGTTAGGTTCGCAGGCATGAAGGTTAGATCAAGCGAGGCAGGTAAGGTTGGGGTAGGTAAGGCTCAGAGTAAGGAAGGTTAGATGAAGTGAGTTTGCTTTGAGTAGGGTAAGGCGTTAGGTAAGGTTGGGTAAGGGTAAGGTCGCAGGCATGAAGGTTAGATCAAGCGAGGCAGATAAGGTTGGGGTAGGTAAGGCTCAGAGTAATGAAGGTTAGATGAAGTGAGTTTGCTTTGAGTAGGGTAAGGCGTTAGGTAAGGTTGGGTAAGGGTAAGGTCGCAGGCATGAAGGTTAGATCAAGCAAGTTTGTATTAGGTAAGGTTGGGCAAGGGTAGGCTCAGTTAGGCAAGATTAGTTTTGGTTTGGGTTAGTTTGGTGAAGTTAGGTAAAGTTTAATTAGGTATATGGTTAGCATAGGTACGGTTCCTTCCCTTCCCTTCCCTTCCCTTCCCCTCCCTTCTCCTGTACCCTTTCTGCAATCTCTTACTTACCTCTGACTTTGAGATAGTACGGCTCGGAGACAGCCTCGCCCTCGGAGTTCTTGGCAGAGCATCGATACTCCCCCGAGGACGACCTGCTCACCCCTTCAAGATACAACTCCAAGCCATGCGCGTCGATCCCCTGACTCGGGTCGTTCTGCACCGTCTCGCCCTTGTGTTGGAGGAAGAGAAGAAGACGGGAGGTTGAGGGGCTGACGAAGGGAATGAAGTATGTGTGTGATAGGGTAGAAAGGGGGTGAGGAAGGGTGGAGGAGGTGAAAAGGAAGGGTAAACTAAAAAGAAAAGAAAGGTAATTAGGAGAAGGTGAAGATATGGTGATACGGCAGGAAAGGAAGACATGAGAAGGCGATTGGGTAAAGGAGGGAGAGGGAATGTGTGTGCGAGGAATGATGAAGAAGGAAAGAAAGGATGGAAAAAGGAAAGGGAAGGTGATTAGAAGGGAGAATAAATGAGTAGATGTGGTAGGAAAGGAAGAGATGAGAAGGCGATTGGGTAAAGGAGGGAGAGAGAACGTGTGTGCGTGGAATGGTGAAGAATGAAAGAAAGGATGGAAAAAGGAAAGGGAAGGTGATTAGAAGGGAGAATAAATGAGAGGATGTGGTAGGAAAGGGAGAGATAAGTTAGATGCGAGAGGATAGAGAAGGAGGGAGAGAAAGTGTGTTGATGCAGAAGGTGGAAGGGAAGGGTGGAAAAAGGGATAGGAAAGACGATTAAGAGAGGAGTGAAAAAATAAAAGGAGAGGAAAGACGTTTAAGAGAGGATGGAAGGAAGGAAGGAGAAGAAAGATGATTAAGAGAAGAGTAATTAAGAAAGATGATTAAGAGAGGAAGGAAGGAAGGAGAGGAAAGATGATTAAGAGAAGAGTAATTAAGAAAGATGATTAAGAAAGGAAGGAAGGAAGGAAGGAGAGGAAAGATGATTAAGAGAAGAGTAATTAAGAAAGATGATTAAGAGAGGAAGGAAGGAAGGAGAGGAAAGATGATTAGTAGAGAGGAGTGATTGAGAAAGATGATTAAGTTAGGAGAGGAAGAAAGGAAGGAGAGGAAAGTTGATAAGAGAGGAGTGATAAAAAAAGGGACTGTTGTAGGGGAAGGAGAGACGAGGAGGAGGAGGAGGCGAGAGGGTAAGGAGGAGAGAGGGAATATGTTAACAAAGGAATAAAGACAGAAAAAAAGGGAAGAGGTAGAGAAGGGAAGGTGAAGAAAGAAGGAGACCGAAGCATTACCAGCATCACTATAATATCAACCCAACCCACCAATCCACAACCCCCCCCCCTCCCCCCGTCCTTCTCCTCCCCACACACACATATCAAAACCTGTTTGTAAATATAGCATTTTTTTTTTCTGCGTGAGGTCAGGGAGTACAACTTGTCCGCAGAAAAGGTGAACACACACACACACACACACACACACACACACACACACACACACACACACACACCATGCTGCTCCTACCAATAAGACACATAGACAGAGGCCAGAAAAAAAAGATGATTGAAATACTGATTTATCACCTTCTCAATGTCTGCTCTAATTAATAAACAAGTTATCCATCTCATCAATTATTCTCCATGTGTGTCAACGCTTCGTCTCTGTCCGTTCATGTCATCTCATCTCTCTACTACTCACTCGTCATAAGCTTCACTCTACGCTTCGTTCCTGCCCGACAGCCTTCCTTTGAGCAACAGTTAACCTACATTCATCTCCTCTTTGTACGGCTCAGCGGCAGCGGAGAGCACTCATAAAAAGCCGTATAAAAAGTCGCAGTAGGAGGCCCAGATGAATGGATTTTTTATTTTATTTTTTACTGTGGTTGTAAACTAAGACGGGCGAAGTTAGCGGAAAAAACCTGAAATGAAACAAGAAGGGGGTCTCACACACACACACACACACACACACACACACACACACACACACACACACACACACACGAGCCATACATACTTACATTCAGCGTCCAGGTCACCTCCTCCACTTTTGGGTTCGCGGTGACTTCGCAGTAGAACAAGAAGTCGTCACCCTCCTTGATTTCCTTTGGTAGGTTGAGGCCGTGTCGGATCCTGACTCGCGGGGGATCTGTAAGTAGGAGAAAGACAGGGGTTAGTAAGTGAAAGATAGGGGTTAGCAGGTGAAAGACAGGTGTTAGTAGGTGAAAGCCAGGGGTAAGTAGGTGAGACAGGTGTTAGCAGGTAAAAGACAGGTGTAAGACAGGTGTAATCAAGGTATATGAAGGTGATGACTTACGAGGTATCAGTGACGGTAAGGACTAATAATTATTGTAGGTGAGTACAGGTAAATTTTTTTAAAGGTTTCATATTTCTTCATTCCTTTTCTTCATGTCTGCTCTGTTTACGCTTTTTATTACCTGCTCTGTCTGTGTGTCGGTCGGTCGGTCGGTCTGCCTTTTTTTATAGTAAACAGCTCAAAGGTAAACACAAAAAGACCACATAATAGTCCGCCCAGAAAAAAATCTCTCTCTCTCTCTCTCTCTCTCTCTCTCTCTCTCTCTCTCTCTCTCTCTCTCTCTCTCTCTCTCTCTCTCTCTCTCTCTCTCTCTCTCTCTCTCATATAATTCAGGTGCTAATTAAAGGTAACCAGAAACTTAATCAAAGGTACAAAGGGGACTTAAACACTGATTACATTCTCTGTTCGGCCCAGGCTCAGGTAACACAGGAGCAGGTGTGGTGTAAACAAGACTAATTAACTCTTCCACTACAGCTTCATTAGAATGGATGGGAGGTAAGGAAGTACTAATTATTGAAGGACCGTAATCTTCATATGGCTCTGTTAAGGAGTTTAATAGCCACTTAGTATGCATATGGTAAGGTGAGCGGTATTTAGTATGTTTCTAATTAGTGATATAGTCAGTATTTGAGGCGGATGAATGGAAGAAGAGAGAAACGGTCAGAGTTTAACAGATAACTGGATTTAGGGAAAAGAAATAGTTGTTTTCAAAGTAGTAAAGTAGCTTAGAAATACTTTTTTTTTTTTTTTTTTACGTCGCGGCCTATTGCGCCGGTATGCTTTTTTTCCGGTGGGGCCTGATGGTCGGCCTAGCCCGTTCTGGCGCAGGCGAGTGTTTATAGTGGCGCCATCTTGTGTTGGTTCATGCTGTCCCCCGGAACTCATCTTTGAGCCTCTCTTTGGAAAGGTTATCTAGAGCCCAGGTTGATGGGTGGTCTTCAGGCCAGCATGTGGGTAGTCTTAGGCCACTCGGCCCACCACTATCTTCTTGTTTTCATGTAAGATAATTTGACGAGAAAATGTGGATGTTTGAATGTTTGCATTTTTGTTTCTTTGTTTGTGTGTCTGTAGTAAGCAGAGGGTAAAGGAGGAAAGGATACTGGGACAAAGAGGAGGAGAATGAAGAAGAGGAGGAGGAGAACGATGGTGGAGGGAAGGATATGGGGACAAAAAGGAGGAGGAGGAAGAATAGGAGAAGAACGATGATAAGGAAGAGATTGAGATGGAAGAGAAGGAAAAGGAAAGCAAAGAAGTATAAGATGACGGCAATAGATAACTAGTCTCTTTTTATACTCCATGGTTTTCTTTATCACTTTCATCCCATCTTCTCTTTCTCTCTTTCTTTTGTTATTTATCTTCCCTTTCATATACTTCGCTTAACTCACTCCATTACCGTCTCTCTTTCTCTGTTTGGATTTGTATTACGGCTTCAATGAGTTTATTTAGTTACTCTTACGTTAGATTTCTCAGGTGTTTATGTGTATGAGTCAACCTACCTATAGCGAGACCCCACCAACTTAACACCCTCACAAGCCCACCTCACGTATAAAAGGTATAACATAACCTTCTGTCTCATACGTTAGATTTCTTTCGGTGTTTATGTGTATCAATGGACATATTATCATTATTATTATTATTATTATCAAGGGTATAGTAAGAAGAGGAAGTGGGTTAGTGGTGAAGGTACAGGTGGGGGAAAAGGAAAGACATTAGGGATCCTATTATAAGCTATTTCGCCGCCCAAGAACACATATTTGACAAGGCTTTCGTAGGAGTTGTGGGCCTTTCCAGGAGTAGTTTGAAGACCCTGGTGGTAGTTTGACCCTTCTTCTGTACCGTGAACCATAAGAAACACTCATTAGAACCCGACTGACCCCCTCTTTGACCTTTAGAAATAACTGATGTGAGAAGGGAAAGAGTCTTACAATACCGACCTAGGAGTGCACAGTTGTATGGTGGAGGAACATCTGATCTATCTACCAACCCCTTCAAACACACCAGGCAAAAGGTAACACTCACACAACACAACGAGGCGAACTGAAGTCGTGATGTGCTGGAAAGGCGGAGTGTGGGCGGAACACGTCAGTATCCCCCCGTCTTGCTCCTCTTTGGGGGTTATCTCAGTTCTGGAAGCCGTGACAGACACCGTCCCTGAGCCCTCGACTTCCTCCTCCTGTGTGGGTGAGAGGGAAGAGAGGGTAAGAGAAGGAGAGGAAGGAAGAAGAAGGGAAATGAATGGGTTAAAAGAAGGAAGGTTAGGGAGGGATGAGGTATAAGGTACAGAGGGAAAGGCGAGGGAGAGAGAGAGAGTAAGAGAAAGAAATGGAGAGAGACAGAGAGAGAGAGAGAAAGAGAGAGGGAGACGCTAAGTTGGTGAATGAGTGACGATGAGGGAGGTTAGGGAGGTGGAAAGGAAAGGAGGGTTTAGGCAAGGTTGATTGAGAAAGGAAAAGGTTAAAGAGAAAGTAAGCGAAGGAGAAGAAGAAGAGAGAGGGAGACATTACATGAGCGTTTTAGTTTGTGAATTGCTTAGGAGAAGGGAGGTTAGGGAGGAGGAAAGGGAAGGCAAGGGTAAGTGAAAAAGGAGAAGGGGGATGAGAAGGTAAGAGAAGGAGAGGGAGAAAGGGAGAGAGAGGGAGGAAGACGTTATCGAAGTAAGTATTGAAGTGAACGAATGTGTTGAAAAAAAGGAGTTAAGTTAGGTGGAAAGGGAAGGAGAGCCATGATAAGGACGAGTGAAAAAGGAAAAGAAAGAAAGAGTAAGAGATGAAGAGAGAAAGGGAGAGAGAGAGAGGGAGACATTATCTGAGTAAGTCCTTAAGTCGAATGGGTATGAGGAAGGGAGGTTAGGGAGAAGGAAAGGGAAGGCAAGGTTGAGTGAGGAAAGAGAAGAAAGAGAGTAAGAGAAGCAGAGAGAAAGGGAGAGACAGGGAGACATTATCTGAGCAAGTGTTAAAGTGATTGGGGTAGGAGATGAAAAGGGAAGGAGAGCTAATGATATGGACGAGTGAAAAAGAAGAAGAAAGAGATTAAGAGAAGGAGAGGGAGAGAGAGAGGCAGGCGTTATCTTAGTAAGTGTGTGGGTTAGGAGGTGAAAAGTGTAGGAGAGCTTATGACAAGGACGAGTGAAAGAGAGGGAGAGACAGAGGGAGACGTTATCTTAGTAAGTGTATGGGTTAGGAGGTGAAAAGTGTAGGAGAGCAAATGACAAGGTTGAGTACAAAAATAAAAGGGTACGTATCTAACCATCAGTGACTTAATAATTATACAGCGGGCGGCCAGACGCGGAGAGGAGCAAAAACAGTCGAATTCAATAGTGGCAGTGCGGTCTAATGATCACCAACGCTCCTTTTTTTTGCGAACTCTCTATTCACCCAAGTGCGAATTAATCAGAGGAAGAAAAGGCCGACATCAGGGCAAGAAAATAAGATAGAAAGGATGGAGACTTAAAAGGTAGCGCGGTAGAATGTTTAATAATGTTTTTTCTTTACCTCCCCGCATATTTACGCGCAATTACTAGACGCCTGGCCTTGTACGTGCAAATTTATCACTGCGTACATCAAGGAAGGCGCAGAGGAAGGGAAGGAATGCGAACCCACGTCTTTCTTGTTGGTGGTGAGCAGAACCCGACCACATGAGTATATATATTCATTCCCAGGGCAATTACTGTTCACAAAGGAGAGATTATGGAACCGCATGAACTAGTAATGAGAAAGAGAGATATAGATATTTTTTTAACAGTAAAGGAAGCAGCTCAAGGGCAATAATATATAAGAAAAAGCCCGCCAATCACTGTCCCTATTAAAAGAAAGCATAGATGAATGG
>NC_066520.1:20665830-20713330 GCF_024679095.1 Eriocheir sinensis | reverse complement strand
TTGTTATTTCGTCACGGCACCGAAGTCATTACTCCTCCTCCTCCTCCTCCTACTACTACTACTACTACTACTACTACTACTAATAATAATAATAATAATAATAATAATAATAATACAACTACTACTTCTACCACTACTACTACTACTACTACTACTACTATTACTATTACTACTACTACTACTACTACTACTACTACTACTACTATTACTACTGTAGCAGCTTTTATTATCACACCAGCAAGAATAACAACACATCTTGACCTCCATTGTACTACTTAAATAAACACCCAAACAAAAACAAAACAAAAATAAAATAAAATAAATTGATAGAAAATAATGTTACTTTTTTTCTGGTGGATCATTTTTTCTTTATGGTTCATGTTTTTTTTCCCTTTTTTCATGCTCGTTACAAGGTTATTAATTATGTCTACGTGTACCTGTCTCGTCCGCCAGGTGTAAATTATGAGAAACCATCAAGAGAAGATATTGACGACAGTGTAGCCGTAGAACCAAATGGAGTTTTTTTTGTTTTGTTTTTTGTTCTGCTGTTATGTTTTTCTTTCTTTTTTTATTCATGACCCTCTTTTTCTTATCTTACAAGTCTTCGTTTTCGCCGCCTTGTTCGTTATCTTTTTTTTCAGCACACACACACACACACACACACACACACACACACACACACACACACACACACACACACACTCAACCCCTTCCCCCCGTTACACACACGCGCACACACACACACACATGACAACTCAATCAACACTTCATCATCTTCCCTTTCATAAACACACACACACACACACACACACACACACACACACAAACACAAACAAACAAGTAACTCACAGCGCAGATCCAGCGTGACAGAGGCCTCCAGGGGCTCGAACAGGTCACTGGTTGAAGCGCGACAAGTCAAATTCCTGTACAGATCCTCACGCGTCAAGGGGCCCACTGTGACATCTGACCTCGTGGTGGCGGAGTGCGTGAGGTCAGTATGGGTCACGTGGGTGTCTTGTAGGATGCGTGACCCCTCATACCACGTCACCGTCGGGCGTGGGTGACCTTCAGTGACCCTACAGGAGAAGGTCACCACCTCCTCTAGGTCATAGGGTCCCACCTCCCCCGTGACCTCATTCCCCGGATCGAGGTCACTGTAGATTCTGAGGGACGTGGGTGGTGCTGAGGAGGGAAAGATAAATGGCGTGGTGTTAGGATTGTGGTGGTGGTGTAGTGGTGATGATGGTAGGGGGGGGATGGTGGTGGTGGTGATGGTGGTGGTGATACAACAACAATATCAAAAAGGCTAACAACAACAGCAACCACCACCACTACTACTACTACTACTACTACTACTACTACTACTACTACTACTACCACTACTACTACTACTACTACAACTACTACTACTACTACCACTATCAATACCATACTACTACCTCCATATACTGTCGCAACATATATATAAACACTTCTTAAACAGCCATAAACCCTATAAAGAACTAAATATTTACTACCTGACAATACACACAAAAAAATCAGCGATCAATTCACTCAACAAAAGCTTATCTCCCCATCTCTCTATAGTCATAAATTCACACCTCGTAAATGTCAATGTGTGTGTGAAGAAAAGACGCTAAGTAAAAAAGGAGGCGACGAACAAGCTGATATATTACCGACGTGGGGGCGTGATGTGAATATATTGACGCTTCTTCGGTAGTAAGGGGTTAAAAGGCGTGGTCGGAGAGAGAGAGAGAGAGAGAGAGAGAGAGAGAGAGAGAGAGAGAGAGAGAGAGAGAGAGAGAGAGAGAGAGAGAGAGAGAGAGATTATGAAGTTGTTGTCAAGCGCACACTGACACACACACACACACACACGCATCCACCCCCCCCCCCTTCCCCCCACAAATAAACAAACAATTATCTCAAGAATATATTACCTAACAAATATTCTCTTTCTCTCTCTCTCTCCTCCTCCTCCTCCTACTACTACTACTACTACTACTACTATTACTACTATTTCTACTACTATTTCTACTACTACTACTTCTACTACTACCACCACCTCAATACGATTCCACCACCAACACCAACACCAACAACCAAAAAACACAACCTCTAACATGTACACAATTTCTCTCCTTACCAAACACGCTGAGGCTGACGGTGGACGTGGTGTGTGACGAGGACGTGGTGGTGTAGACGTGGCAGCCGTAAATCCCCTCGTCCGCCAGCACCGCCTTCTCCAGGACGAGGCGGGCGAGGGACGAGCCGGGCCGCCAGTGAACCAGCGCCCGCCTCTCGTAACCCCTCGCGGCCCAGTGCGTCACCCTCCCTCCCTGGTTGTTCACTCTGCAGGGAGATGGAAAGAGAGAGGAAGGTAAGGTTAGGGGCATACGAGGAATGAAAAGGAGAACCGTTGAGGGGTAAGGTAAGATTAGGGTATAAGGGGAATGAGACAAAGAGCGGTTCAGGGGTAAGGTAAAGTTAGGGGCATACGAGGAATGAAAAGAGAGAAAGGGTTAAGGGGGCAAGGTAAGGTTAGAGGCATGAAGGGAAGGAGAAAACAACTGTACATTACCACTGACTCTTTTTTTTATCCCTTTTTCCACTCTAATCCGTTTCCACTTCATGTTTTGTCACTGTGAAAAAACTAGCATGGGATGGAAGGATGTTTTGTTTTTTGTCTATATCATTGTTCTGGAGATGAGTCACACTTAACAACGTCTTCATTTGATACAGAGAGGGAGTCACTGATATTTTACTTCCTTTTTCCTCTCAAATCCGCTACCTGTCCATGTTTTCTCCCACACAAAAAGAGTATGGGATGGGGGAAGGTTTGTTTTTGCGGGTGTCTTGGTTATGGGGGATCAGTCACCCCTAACAAGGCTTCAACCTGCACGTGTCTTTCGGTGATATACAAAGAGGGTTACTGAGTTTTTGTTGTTGTTGTTGTTCTTTCTTGAGTTCTAGAAATCGCATGTGTAATCTAGTACATGCATCTAGCCAAGATAAGATGGCGCCACTATAAACACTTGTCTGCGCCGTGACGGGCTGGGGCCAACTACCATCCAGGCCCCTCAAGAGAGCCTACCGGCGCTATAGGTGTACACGCAAAAAAAAAAAAAAAATAAATAAATAAATAAAAAAGTAATACAGAGCGGGATTTTGTTTTTTTTGCCCATGAGCTGCTTCAACTACTGTAAAAAAAAAAAGATACATAAAGTGGGTCATAGCTAATAATTTGGTATTTTACATAAGATACTAAGAGAGACTATGCAGATACTTGACGCCGCAGGTTTGGTAAGAGTTTTGAAAGAGAAAAATATGACTGCCGGTTTTTAGTGGATAATATTTCATAGGACAAAGACGAACGAAGAAAACTTAGGTTATCAATCTGCCCGCGCCTACAATTAAGGCTCTTGACTACTCAGACTCGTACCCAAAGCGCCGTCCAGGGCTCATATTACAAAAAAACATTGAAAAGAGGTAACCACAACACGACTTCATTAAGGAACAGATTGAAGTTGAGGGAAAGGCTGCAGTATTAAAGTATTACAATGATGAAAATAATAATACTGAACGCTAATTTGAGAGGGTTAGTTTTACATGGGAACAAGCTCGATAATTACGTTAGCTTGTACTTGGGTGCGACTTACAAGAAAATATAAAAAAAGGCTAACCACAACGTAGTTAATGGAACAAAATGAACAGGTATCAAGTTATGGGTGTTTGTATTGACTCTCTTTCTTTCTCTCTCTCTTTTTGTCTTTCCTTTTCTTGTCTATTATATTCTTTTCATTATTTCTTTTTCTTTCTTTTCCACTGTTTCTCTTTTTTTTTCATTCTCTCTCTCTCTCTCTCTCTCTCTCTCTCTCTCTCTCTCTCTCTCTCTCTCTCTCTCTCTCTCTCTCTCTCTCTCTCTCTCTCTCTCTCTCTCTCTCTCTCTCTCTCTCTCTCTCTCTTTTTCTTTCTTTTTCCACTGTTTCTCTTTCTTTCTTTCATTTTTTCTTCTCTCTCTCTTTTTCTTTCTTTTTCCACTGTTTCTCTCTTTCTTTCATTCTTTCTTCTCTCTCTCTTTTTTCTTTCTTTTTCCACTGTTTCTCTTCGTTTCTTTCATTCTTTCTTTCTCTCTCTTTCTTTCTTTTTCTTTCTTTTTCCACTGTTTCTCTCTTCCTTTCTTTCATTCTTTCTCTCTCTCTTTCTTTTTCTTTTCCACTGTTTCTCTTCCTTTTTTTCATTCTTTCTCTGTTTTTTCTTTTTCTTTTCCACTGTTTCTCTTCCTTTCTTTCATTCTTTCTCTCTCTCTTTCTTTTTCCACTGTTTCTCTTCCTTTCATTCTTTCTTCTCTGCCACTCTCCCACTCTCTCTCTTACCTGTAGATGGGCGCTGTTCCTCGTCGGGTGACAAACGAGAACACAATGTGCGTCACGTGGTGCGCGCCCCCTACCCTGACGGCATCAGCTGTGCACGGTAGGACGGCCTGCTGACCCAGCCCGACCCGCACCTCCGTCGCCCGACCTGCTGGAGAAGAGAAAGGAAAAAAACGAATTCAAAACAGATGCAAAACTCCGCCCGTCACCATTTTATTCGATTTAAAACATGAGTATCTAAAAACAGATTCAAAACAGATGTAAAACTCCGCCCGTAACAGTTTTATCTCGATTTAAAACATGAATATTTAAAAAAACAGATTCGTTGTGTCTATATATAAGAGAGAGACAGTCCCATTAATTTCCAGTGTCCCGTGCCATCACGTCTCGGAGAAGGGCGAGATGTAGAGATTGGAAAGGTATAAAAAGGTAGAAAAGGCGATCAGATTAAAAGGGGAATTGATTATATGTAAAAAAAATGAATAGAATGCGTCACACTGAGAGAATTAAAATGAGAGTCACGTACGTATCCAAGGAAGGGATTTGGAGACCATCCCGCCTAAAAAAACAACTATTACGAATGTCAAAATAAGAATTATGACGTGCAAAAAAAATCCATAAACGAATGCCACAAAGAAAACGAATCACAAGTTATCAAAATGGGAGACACATATATATTCAAGAAAGGGATTAGAGGAGACCGTTCAGCTTAAAAAAAAAAAAAAATACTAGTGTCAGAATAAGAAATAATGACTTGCAAAAAAAATCCATAAACGAACGCCACAAAGAAAACGAATCACAAGTTATCAAAATGGGAGTCACATATATATTTACGGAAGGGATTAGAGGAGACGGTTCCGCCTAAAAAAAAATGAAATACGAATGTCACAATAAGCTTGAAATAATGACTCACTCTGGCCCAGAGCGTCACTAAATAGCCCGGCTTCCCTACCTGTCACCCTCCCGCCCGGCTTACGCAAGATTAACCCAAATATCAATAGTTTGTCCGCGGCGTGGGGTAAAGAGTTCCGTAGACACACCTTTATTTATTTACTCTTTATTTTTTTTTACAGCAAGGGGGGCAGCTCAAGGGCACGAAGCAAAAAGAAGAGGAATAACAGACCCAGTAGATGCTGTTCCAATGAAAGAAAACAGAACGAGAGGCCAAGAGAGAGGTCAATTTCGGAGAGGTGGAGAGGTAGTGTCTTGATACTCTCCTCGTGAAAGAGTTCAAATTCGAGGGTGGCGGCGTAAAAAGATTCAAAACTCCGCCCGTAACAATTTTATCTCGACTTAAAACTTGTATATCTAAAAAAACAGATTAAATATTTGGTTCCTTTTTTGCCTTGATAAATAATGTGACAGGTACGGTTTTAAGTTTTAGTGTGATACGTTTGTTAAAGCCTCTTGCTCGGCCTATAACAGATGAACCTGGATTTAGTCGTCTTTGGATAGATAGTCGTTTGTTTGTCAGGTAGATAGAAGATGGAGTGTGGTAATTGACCCCTCTCTCGGCCACCTTTTCGGATTCTTCAGGAGCAGCAAGTAGCGGGCTTTTTTTTTTTTTTTTTTTTTTTGTGTGTGTGTGTGTGTGTGTGTGTGTGTGTGTGTGTGTGTGTGTGTGTGTGTGTGTGCCCTTGTGCTGTCACCTTTGCTGTAAAAAAAAAGGAGAATCAGGTGTTGTTGAGCGATACAGGAACGTGATTACCTGAAGAAAAATGGAAAGCTGGCCCGCTATTCTTTTTTTTTATAATTTACGTGGATATCGAAAAAAAAATACCTTGGCTTATCGTTATTTGTTTGATGTGACAGGAAAGGGTTTGTGTAAGTCGACGCGGGAACCCGGATGACGATGATGAAAAAGTATAGAAAAAAAACTTGGTTCGTTGTTGCTTTTTAAATAGCGTGGACGTCAAACAGAAAAAAAAAGATGTGAAACTGGTCCCATCATAACTTCGACAAATAATGTGACACGCCGAGCTTTAAATATTTCGGATAAATCTATTTCATCTTCCTCCATCCTGATCAACACTCGGGCGGCCATTAGACCCTTGAGTGATGAGCTGTGAGCCGCGCCCCGACTTAATCGCACACCTGCTCACCTGGCCATTCCGCAGGTAGCTCAGACTAAGTGGTGGCTTAATTTGAAGGTGAGTCAGGCCCCGTCATGCCAAATTCAAAGTCATTCTCCCTGCATTGTCGCTCTCATTCCAAGACAACTGGATGTTTTTACCTTCGTTTTCGTTTCTTGTTTTGCAGAGGCTATTAATTTTCTTTATCTTTATCATTACAACCACCATAGTAGAGCATTATAAGGATGTGAAGATGATGGACAAATAATACGTAATGTCTGTTAAGATTTGAGACACTCTGGCTTATTTTCTTCCACACGACAGCCATTATATTTGCTGTCTGGTCGCCTTCATTTTTCATTCTTTCTTTTCTTTCTCTCTTTCTTTCTTTATCTCTTTCTTATTTGTTATATTGTTGCCTTCATTCTTAATTTTTTGTCTTTCCCTCTTTCTCTATCTTTCTTTCTCTTGCTCCCTGTACATTTCTTTCACTTTCTCTATCTTTCTTTCTTTCTCTCTCTTTTTCTCTCTATCTTTCTTTCTTTCTCTCCATCTTTCTTTCTTTCTCTGTCTCTCTTTCTTTCTCTTTATTTTTCTTTCTCTTTCTCTCTGTCTTTCTTTCTATCTTTCTTTTTCCCTCTAACTTTATTTCTCTCTCTTTATCTATCTATCTTTTTTTTTTTTTTTAGGAGGGGGTTAGTGGGTGCGAGGTTGTGAAAGTCAGGCTTCACGTGAAAGTGTAACAGGTTTTCAAAGAAGTGGAGAATACATCCCTTATCTCCCCCATTCATATAGCAGGAGGTGGTCATCAGGTGAGGCTTACAGCTTATATGTCTACCTCTAAGTATCCCTGAAGGAGGAGAAATGTGCTTAGCGTAGCTCTCTCAACTTCGGTTTATGCTCGGTATTTTCAGACTCTTTCACCCCTCACATCAACTATTTCCAGAGGCCGAAAAGGACATCAATCAGGTCCTCATGCGTGTGTTTTTAGGTTCATGGTACAGAAGAAGTGTCAGGACTATCAGAAGGGTCATAAAACTACCCCTGGAAATGCTCAAAACTCCTATACGAAAGCCATGTCAAATAAATATGCTTCGAAGTCGAAAACACTCGAAATGTTTTAGGAAGTCCTCGCAGATGAGTGTTTCTTTAGGTTCATGGTAAGGAAGAAGTGTCAAACTACCAGAAGGGTCATAAAACTATCCCTGGAAATGCTCAAAACTCCTATACGAAAACCTTGTCAAATATGTGTGCTCGGGAGTTGAAATGTTTTAAGAAGTCCTCATAGATAAGTCGGGTTTTAATGAGTGTCTCTTTAGGTTCACGGTACAGAAGAAGTGTCAAACTACGAGAGGGGTCAATATCCCTGGAAATGCTCAAAACTCCTATACGAAAGCCTTGTCAAATATGTGTACTAAGACCTCAAAATGTTTAAGAATACGGACTTTTTTCATACCGGGCAAACCATCCACACAAAGCCACGTGTAAACTTCCTAAACCAGTACGAGTGAGCACCATTGTAGCTTATATTACAGTTCCCTTGCAATCTCGGCGTGTGCAAACCCTATATATATGTACTTACACCCCAAAATGTTTAAGAATACGGACTTTTTTTATCTTACTGGCCAGATCCTCCATAAAACCCACGTGTAAACTTCCTGAACCAATACGAGTGAGTACCATTATGTAGCTTATCACAGTTCTTTCGCAATCTCGGCGTGTGCAAACCCTAAATATATGTACGGTACTTAGACCCCAAAATGTTTAAGAATGTGGACTTTTTTTCATACCTGACAAATCCTCAACAAAAACCCACATGTAAACTTCCTGGACCAATACGACCATTATGTAGCTTATCACAGTTCTTTCGCAATCTCGGCGTGTGCAAACCCTAAATGTATGTACGGTACTTAGACCCCAAAATGTTTAAGAATGTGGATTTTTTTTCATACCTGACAAATCCTCAACAAAAACCCACATGTAAACTTCCTGGACCAATACGAGTGAGCACCATTAAGTAGCTTATCACAGTTCCCCCTGCAATATTGGCGTGTGAAAACCCTATACTATATCATGGATTCGTAAAAAAAAGAGTCGCAAACCATTTTATTGCTGCCGGTTCGCTCGGATTAGTGTTACATGACTGGGGCGTTTGACAACCAATAAGCTGCGTAGATGAACGACCTTGGTGACGTTCATAGGCAGCGTAGTGGAGATGCAATGGCGATGGGAGTGATGCTGAAGGGGTGTGCGAGAGGAGATCTTAAGGAAGGAGTGATGGGCAAGGAGAGGGTTAGGGAGGGGAGTGAAGGAGTGGAAGAAGGGTGAGTAATGCTCCTGAGAACGTAAGCAACCTGAAGAGAAAGGTAAGAAAGGGCGCAAGTCATGGGAATCGAATGTAAGCGGCTGATGAAGGTTGAGTGACAGGGAAAGTTTACAGCGCCTCATAAAACGTAGTACACCCGTCCTTGATGTTACAAATAAAAACGATAACCTGGAAGAGAAAGCAAAGTATAGGCAAGGGAAGTAAAATCAATCAATCAATAAATAAAAACGATGAAAAATAAATCAATAAATAAACGAATAAGGAGAACAAGAAGAGGAACAAGAACAAGAACAAAAACCAGAAGAACAAGAATAAAAGAGAAAAGAACAAGGAAGGCATAAGAGAAAGAGAACAAAGAGAAAACGGAGAAAGGTGAAAGACAAAAGAGGAAGAAGAACAAGAAGAACAAGATGAACAAGAAAAAGAAGAAAAGAAATCGTACAAGAAATAAAAATAAAGAGTTGAACACATAAAATAAAAAAAAGAACAAAGAGAAAAAGGAGAAAGGAATGAGAGGGGAGTGACAGGTGAACGATAACGGGGAAGATGAAGAGGCTTAGGACTTAACCCAGAAAGACTTGACACCACACTCGACATCCACTCAATAGATCCAACATGATAAGGAATCGTTAAAGATGTGGCCGAGTCCTCAAGGCAACCCAACCCGAACCCAAGAGAAAAAAAAGCCCTAATACCTGACAAGCCCACCAACCCATTCCTAGACCTATAAGCCTTCCAACCCCTTCGAACGAGAGAAAAAAGAGTAAAGATATACCGGCTGACACACTGACGGAGAGGCCCACAGTGTTATCGAAGCGTTCATCTCCCCGTAATAAGTAGAGATTTGTGTCATGGAGGACCGACATTTACCCCTCGGCTTCTAATAGTCATGTGGTGATAACGCGGACGGCTCAGACGGATTCCTAACGTCATAAGCATCTTGTAGAGTGGGTGGTTACTTGTCATCTCTAATGCATTCGCCAACTATGCTCTTTGTCTCCGCCACCACTACCACTGTCTATTACTGTTTCTGCCACTGTCTACCATTGTCTCTACCCCTGTCTTAACCACTGTCTACCACTGTCTCTACCCCTGTCCTTACCATTGTCTCTACCACTGTCTACCACTGTCTCTACCACTGTCTCTACCACTGTCTCTACCACTGTCTACCACTGTCTTAACCACTGTCTATCACTTTCTCTACAACTGTCTCTACCCCTGTCTTAACCATTGTCTCTACCACTGTCTCTACCCCTGTCCCTACCACTGTCTCTACCACTGTCTCTACCACTGTCTCTACCCCTGTCTTCACCACTGTCTGACCACCACCACTGAAGCTTTTAATGTCCCCAACCCTTCGTCACCAAAATTATACACTACTGTTGTCACCATCACCACAACCACCACCCTCCCTGACCATCATCACCATCACCTCCCTTGACCACCACCACCACCACGAACATTTCCACCAGTCATCCTTAACACCTTTCTCTACCTTCCACTTCATCGCCACCCATACAACTTTTTTCTGGGACTACCTCTGATAAGGTCAAACTCAACCCTCTCCCATCCAAAAAAATTATTGTATGCCCTAAACGGTAACACAATTATGAACACCAACACTGCTAACGCCAAGGTCCATATTCTCAAACATTAAGGGACTTACACACCCACATTTGATAAGGCTTTCGTAGTTGTGGGTATTTCTATGCATGGGTAGTTTTATGAGCCTAGTGATCGTTTTACAAGTCCTCTGTACCCTGAATATGAAAGAAACTCAAGAGAACCCGATTGACCTCCTTTGTGGCCTTTGGAAATAAGTGTTGCAAGAGTCGAAAGGCCTTTAACTTTACCTTTGGATTTGAAAGCGTCTGAGTATACCGATCTGTGTGTCTACCTTGCACAATGCCCTCGCCACCAACACCACCAAAATACGCTGCTGCCATCAACACCACTACCAACAACCACCGTTTAAGACAATATCCAACACCACCAGTACCGACAAAGTGAGTAAGAGGAAACACAAAGGTCAACGCAACGAAGAAACGAGGAACCAGAAAAAATTATGAGACAAAGATGAAAAGTATGAAAAAAACGAAAAACAAGGAAAATAAAAGACAAAAATGATGAAAACAATGAAGAAAAACGAGAAAACAGAAAAATAAAAATAAAATAAACAAGGAGGAAATGAACGAAAAAAATGAGAAACGAGAAAAATAAAAGAAAAAACAAGGATGAAAACTATGAAAAAAAAGAGGAACCACAAAGACAAACATAAAAACAACGAAGAAACGAGGAACCAGAAACACAGAATTCCACAAAGCAAAACCAAACGATAATAATTCTTCACACATGAACCCAAAAAAATATCCCCTTGCATTCCTCACCTTTGCCCCGACAGGTAGGTGGGGGGACAGGTAAGGGGGGACAGATACGAAGTGGAGGAAGGGGGAGCAAGGACGAAGGGAAGAGTGAAGAGGAGGTGAAAAAAGATCGGGTGAGGGATTATGGGAGGAAAGGTGACGTGAGGTGGAGGTGTATGGATAGAAGAGGAGGAGGGGGAGGAGGGAGGAAAAGGAAGTTGGAATAGGGATAGAAGGGGGAGGAAGTGTGTGGAAGAACGAATGTGGAGGCGGAAGGAAAGGTGGTGGCTGAGTGGAGCGGAGAGTCTGAATAGGCTTAGGACGAGAAGGTTCAAGCGAGCGTCAGATTAGTGGGTGTTAGATGCGGAAGATAGGTTCGTACGTGGTGTTGAAATAATAAGGGATTCCAGCGCCTTTTCATTAGACAGATAAAGGGGGATTGAGGGTTTAGGTAAGTCAGGGGGGGAGGGAGGGATAAGGAGAGGTATGTGAGGGGAAGGAAGAGGAATAGGGGTTGAAGGTAAATGGGATGGTGGTCGAAGAACAACAACAACAACAACAACAACAACAACAACAACAACAATCACATTCTTCGCCCCTCCATCCAGGTGTTTCCCCTTCAAGATCATCCAACAAACCTTACAGGAAACAGAGAGGGAGAGAAGTTGGAGAGACGAAGAGAGAAGGACATGTAGCGGGAGAGATGGAGGAGAGGAGAGAGACACAGAGGAAGGAGGGGGAGGGAGGGAGTGCGTGAGTTATTATGCAGTGGAGGAGGAGGAGGAGGAGGAGGAGGAGGAGGAGGAGGAGAAGCATGGAAGAAAGAGGTTTGACCAGTTTTTGCGAATGAGATCGGAGGGGAAAGCTTAGTTTGTGTGTGTGTGTGTGTGTGTGTGTGTGTGTGTGTGTGTGTGTGTGTGTGTGTGTTTGACCCTCGGTAGTATATATTCCTTCACTGTCAGTTTCCCGCAAAAAAAAGTGAAAAAGAAGCGGCATGTGATTATGATTATGCACAGGTAGCCCAGAACAGGTGTGGTGGTGGTGGTGGTTGTGGTGGTTGTGGTGGTTGTGGTGGTGGTGGTGCCCAAACTATAACCTGTATATCTCCATTAAAAATTTCCCACCACCACCACAACTACCGTCTCCTTCCTCACCACCTCCACCTCTTTATAACACCTGTTCCTTAATCACCCCTTCCTTACCTTACCTTTCTTCACAACACAGTCTTATCCTCAGTCCACCTCACCCTCAAAACACCAGTCACCTTCCTACATCTCATTCATCCCTCGCATTCGGTCTGGTCTTCCCTTCCTCACCCTTTCCCCTCACCCATACACACATACTCGTTGTCACATCACTCAATCATCATCCATCTTCACATCTCCTCTCCCGGACACCTTCTCCCTGGTACACCTCGCCCTTACATCCCCTCAATTCACCTCAACTCACTCTTTTAGGTTTTCGTAGGTAAGATTTTATTTACGGCACAGAGAGCAACTCAAGGGCAACAAAAAGAAGATGTAAAAAAAAAAAATCCCGCTAACTGTTGCTCTCATATAGCGATTAGTATAGAGTCGCCAAAAGAGAGGTCAATTGCTCTTCCTATCTATCGTCCACATGAATAGCACGATTAGTATGAGCTGCAGGGATCACTTGACACGTACGGGGACATTACAACACTCTTACATGTCCCATTAACTGCAGCATGGGTGACGAAAAGAGGTACTTGACGTCAGGGGAAGTTGGCCATACCCGAGAAGTGGCGTCACTGTGGCTGTCGTGGTTAGTATGGGCAACGGGAATCGTCTGTCGGATATGGGGGCATTAGCGTGGTCGTATATATCCCCTTAACCCCTTCAGTGCGGATTTCCTACAAGAAGACATCACCAAGCTACAGGAATGGAACAAAAAGTGGCTGCTACAATTCAAGGAAGAAAAATGTAAAGTCATGCACATTGGTAGGAGATATAAAGCATACCAAAACCATATGGGAAACACTCCACTATCCACCACAGAGACAGAGAAAGACCTGGGACTATATGTTACCAGGCTACCAGTGAAAGCCAAATCCGTGCCAATCGCAGCGGACGGGTTAACTGCAGCATGTATGACGAAAGGAAGTGATTGACGTCAGGCGCGCTCCCTACATCCCGAATAGAGGCGTCGCTGTGGCTGGTATGGTTAGTATGGATGCCGGGGTCCGCTTGCCACACATGGGACAAGGCCACGGCTACGCCACACACCTTTCATCGCAGGTTAACGTTCACAGGTGCGTGGAATGGCCGGGCGAGGCTGACCACCTTTCCCTAAATCGTACCTGTCGCTTTGCTTTTTATCTGAAGGCATTGCGGTCGGTCCCTCAGCCTTATGTAACGGTGATGATAGATTGCTTTTTTTTTTTTTGTGTGTGTGTGTGTGTGTGTGAAAAGCGCAACGGTGTCTGATCAATGGACGGATAAAGCTGTGGAAGGTGTTCGGGGCGACTCAGGTGTCTCAGGAGGAAGGTTTTGGCCGAGGAGCAGATACAAACTGACCTACTCTTAGCATTTGGTGTAGCAGCGTCTCCAGTGAATGCTACATAGCTCAGTCGGTGGGGGATGTCTTTACTAGAAGCTGCGGTGTCGTCTACAAGCAAAGTTTTAAATACTGGCAGCAAACTATCGTGACCATTACCACCACCACCACCACCACCCTCTCATCCCCCTGCTACCTGCCTGCTCCTGCTAACTCTTTGCTCCTGCTGCTACTGCTCAACTGTTGCTACCGGCTGTCTGCTCTTTGTCCTGCTCAATTTTTTTTGCTCTTTCATTTCCTCTGTCCCAACTCTCATTTATTTTCGTCGCAAGTACTTCGCTGAGTCACCCTTTGCCCAGAGTTTTGTTGCTAGGAAGAAGAAGAAGAAGAAGAAGAAGAAGAAGAAGAAGAAGAAGAAGAAGAAGAAGAAGAAGAAGAAGAAGAAGAAGAAGAAGAAGAAGAAGAAGAAGAAGAAGAAGATGATGAAACATAAGAAGAAGCAGAAGATTATGATGATGATGATAATGATGACTATGATGATGATGATGATGATGATGACGAAGAAGTAATTACAATGATACGAAAATAATAATGACGATAACACTATTAATAAGAAAGACAATAGTAATAACAACAATAATAATAATAATAGTAACAATAATGATGAAAAACAAACATCAGTACCACAAAAATAAACACGAAAACAACAACAAACAAAAAAATAATAATAACAATAATAAACAATAACATACCAAACTACCACTACTACCATCACCCCCATTAATACTTCTACTACTACTACTATTACCTACACCACCCCCATCATCACCACCACTACAACCAATACCCAAAAAACCCGTCCAATATACCATCACAACCTAATCCACTACATCCATGGCCTTCATCACCAACCCCATGTCTCCTCATCTCGCCTTCCGCCTCTCCCCCATCGTCCTAACACCCGCTTCCCGCCTCTACCTTCCCTAAGTGTTGGCAGACTGACTGGGCTTTGGATACGGTCGCCGCTCACATCCCCGCGCCGCCCATCACGAGAGCGCCGCTGACTAATCCTCCCTGCCTGCCACGTTCCTTATCTGATGGTGCAGAGCGCTGCCTTTATACCGAACGACAGCCCGTGATAGATAGATAGAAGGGAGGTGGATGAAGGGAAGGGAGAGAAGGGGAAGAGAAGGAAAGGAAAGGAGAGGAAAGGAAAAGGAAGGAAAAGAAGTGAATAAAATGAGATAGATAGATAGACATAGATAGAGAGAGAGAGAGAGAATTTTTTGTGTATTTTGCTATGATTGGAGGGTAATTCTATGCTATTTCTCTCTCTCTCTCTCTCTCTCTCTCTCTCTCTCTCTCTCTCTCTCTCTCTCTCTCTCTCTCTCTCTCTCTCTCTCTCTCTCTCTCTCTCTCTCTCTCTCTCTCTCTCTCTCTCTCTCTCTCTTTGTTTCCATACGCCCCAGAGGCACCAAGCGCTCTCAAATACTCCTCTGGCAGGCTTGAGTGTCCTGCAGAGCTAACGCCTTTGGACACATGACGCAGTGCAGCCAAAACAGAGCTCGTCAGTGTCATCGTCAGAGGATACACGATACAGAATTAACTCGATTTTTATTGGCGGATAAAGGACTGAGGCATACCTGAATTGTGTCGAACATGACTTTTAATAGACTTTGGTTAAGCTCTGGAACCTTACACCGATGCAGCAGTGGGCTTAGGAGATGAGAAGGAGTGGGAGGAGGAGAAGGAAAAGGAGGAAAAGCAGAAGAAAGCAGAGGAGATATAAGAAAAGAAAGTAGAGGAGGAGGAGGAGGAGGAGGAGGAAGAGGAGATGAAAGTGGAGGAGGAGGAGGAGAAGAGAAGGAGGAGTATTAGGGGAAGAAAAAACGGAGGAGGCGGAGGAGGAGGAAGAAGAAGAAAACAAAGACGAAGAAGGAAAAAAAGCAGAAAAAAGCGGAGGAGGCGGAGGAGGAGGAAGAAGAAAACAAAGACGAAGAAGGAGGAAGAGCAGAAAAAAAAGCGGAGGAGGCGGAGGAGGAGGAGGAAGAAGAAGAAAACAAAGACGAAGAAGAAGAACAAGAAGTAAAAAAAGAAAGAAGAAAAAGGAGTAGTAGAAAAAAGAACAAGAAAAACGAGAAGAAAAAAAAAGTGCGAGAAAGAACGAAAATAAAAAGCAATACGTAACACAAACCCTTAAACATTACACTCCTATCCTATCACCATTTGACCTTCTAATTGGATAATGTCGCTGATTCATTCTGTATTGTCCGCATCGATAAGAGTTTTCCTGTGCAGGCGCGGCGCGAGGCAACACTTCAGGGGACCTCGCTCTTTTGCCATCTAGGGCACCGCGCCGCTACCCAGGAAGACGGGGAAACAGGCTGAAGCTCCGTCGCTGCGCCAGAACTTGAAACTGGAAACTGGTCGGTGAGGTGCGCTGGTGACTGACTTGGGGACTTGGGGAAACTGCGTTGGCTCTGTTTGTACTTTGAATATCTGTTTTTCTGTCTGTCTGTTTATCTGTCTATCTTGTGTGTGTGTGTGTGTGTGTGTGTGTGTGTGTGTGTGTGTGTGTGTGTGAGTCTTGTCTTTTCTGTGTATGTTTCTGTCTGTCTGTCTATCTTATTCCCTGTTTCTGTCTGTGTTCTTTCTTTGTCTGTCTTTCTGTCTACATACGAATGAAAACAAAAGCGTAAAAGAACAAAATGAGGAAAATAAGAAAACAACTAAAGAAAACGAGGCAAGGAAGAAATAAAGAAACACAAAAAACATATAATAACGTTGGACGCAGCGAAGGGAAAGTGGACACATGATGCAGATGAGGCGAAGAAAGGAGAGGACAAAGAAGGGACGGCGAGGACAAAGGTGGCACAGTGCAGTGACGGTGCGGGGCGGAGGTCAAGTGTCCCTAAATAGGGCTTGAGGAGAGCAAAGAGGACCAAACCAAACAACCCCACACACACCGCCCTGCCCTGCCCTGCCTTCCCCTGCACTCCCCTGCCTTCCCCTGCCCTGCCCTGCCTTCCCCTGCCCTGCCCTGCCTTCCCCTGCCGTCCCCTGCCTTTCCCTGCCCTCCCCTGCCTTCCCCTGCCCTGCCCTGCCTTCCCCTGCCCTGCCCTGCCTTCCCCTGCCTTCCTCTGCCCTGCCCTGCCTTCCCCTGCCTTTCCCTACCTTCCCCTGCCCTGCCCTGCCTTCCCCTGCCTTCTTCTGCCCTGCACTGCCTTCCCCTGCCCTGACCTGCCTTTCCCTACCTTCCCCTGCCTTCCTCTGCCCTGCACTGCCTTCCCCTGCCCTGACCTGCCTTCCCCTGCCTTTCCCTACCTTCCCCTGCCCTGCCCTGCCTTCCCCTGCCTTCCCTTGCCTTCCCCTGCCCTGCCCTACCCTGGCGAGACGCGAAGTAACAGACCTATGCAGCGGCTTTTGAGTGTTTGTTTGTTTGAATTTGTTCGTGTTTGTGAGATTATTTGTTTGTTTGTGCTTTTTATTTTTATCTATTTATTTATTTCTATATTTGTTTATTTATTCTTTTATTTTATTTTATTTCATATCATATTATTTTTTTTATTTCACTCGATTATATTTTCTACGTTTTTATTTCATTTTAGTTTTTACTTAATTCAACTTTTTTTGTGTGTGTTTTTGTGCGGATGAGAGATAGATAAATAGAAAGATAGATCATTAGAGTGCCATTAATATGTCTGTATGTCTACCAATCTCTCTCTCGCCCTACCTCTTACTCCTCCTTTCTCTCGCTCTCTTCATCGACAGCCTTCTCTGCAAGTCAGCGGTCATAAGCTTTCTTGAATAATAATCCCAGAGTGACGCAGAGAGGGTAAGGCAATCCTCCTCAGCCTCCTCGACTCTGGTTAATCTCCCTCACTAAGACAGGACGAGAGGGAGCGGGCACGCCTCCTCGATCCCTCAAACCATCGCAAAGGGTAAGTCGTTTTTTGATGGTATACTCACATTCAAAGTCACGTTTTTTTTGTGTGTTTTTTTTTTAACATCTCCGCCTATTGCGCCAGTAGGCTTGCTTGAGGGGCCTGGATGGTATTCGGCCCCAGCCCGTCATGGCGCAGGCAAGTGTTTATAGTGGCGCCATCTTCACCGTTTTCATATATTTTAGTTCCCTAGGTAAATGTTAATAGGGCATTCATCTTGCACGCTCACGAAACATAGCGAAGGATTGGTCGGTTTTTTTATGGTATGCTCGCATTCAAATTTACGTTTTCAGATTCACCGTTTTCATATATGATAATTCACGTTATTCATATTATAATTCTCTAGATAAAAGTCAATCTTGCACGCTCATAAGACACAGCAAAGAATAAATAATTTTTTGATGGCATATTCACATTTTAATTCACGTATTCAGATTCTAATTCCCGTTTTCACATTTCAATTCACGTTATTCACATTATAATTTTCTAAATAAAGTCAATCTTGCACGCTCACGAAACACCGCAAAGGGATGAATCGTGTTTTGCTGGCATATTCACATTTTAATTCAACTATTCAGATTCTAATTCCCGTTTTCATTTTTTAATTCACGTCATTCATATTATAATTTCGAAGTGAGTCAATAGTAATAAAAACGCAACTCATCTTTCACGTGTCTACTTCAACACGCATTCATTCACATTATAATTTCCAAGATATAAAAGTTAATGGTAATAAAAGAGACATTCATCCAACACGCATTTACATTGGCACGCATTTATCAGGCAGAAAAAACACACTGACCTCGGTTTTTCTTTGCGCCTTTGTTTGTGTGTAAATATATCGTGTTCCCCTCACAACCGAATACATTGATTTATTTGTCAGTCTGAGCGTGAGTTGTGATATTAAGTTATATTTAGAGGTCTGGTTGTTAAGCGGTGTGTGTGTGTGTGTGTGTGTGTGTGTGTGTGAGAGAGAGAGAGAGAGAGAGAGAGAGAGAGAGAGAGAGAGAGAGAGAGAGAGAGAGAGAGAGAGAGAGAGAGAGAGAGAGAGAGAGAGAGAGAGAGAGAGAGAGAGAGAGAGAGAGAGAGAGAGAGAGAGAGAGAGAGAGAGAGAGAGAGAGAATATGTATGAGTTTTTTTTGTCTATTCATGTTTGAGTTTCTTTATGACTTTATTTAGGCAACTGACATTCTTTATTACACCTAAACACATTATTCAAGTACCCCATAAAATACGTCTCTCACTTAGTCGACGTTCTCACAAACACTCAACAATCATTCTATAAACATACGGAATCCAACTGTTTTTCCTCCCAGATGAGATTGGATCTTCCTGCTGACGGAGAATCACCACATGGTTAAGCACGATAGAGTATGACCCTCTAAGCAAAACACCCGTAAGAAAGCACTCATTGAGGACCCGCTACTGTATAAAATCAGTTAGATATACGTTACTCTCTTATATACACGAGACTTAAAGAAATAAATAAAATATACATCGGAAATCACCCATTGAAATCCCGCTAGCGTATGAAGCTGATAAGATATGCATAAATATTGCCCTTGAGCTGTCTCCTTTGCTGTAAAAAAAAAAAAAAAAAAAAAAAAAAGTGTACAGTATGTCATGATGCAGACCTAACGTTGCTTTCGAACCTAGTCTAACAAACTTAATCTAACCTAACATAGCCCAACCAAACCAAACATTATGAGAACCTAACGTAACCTAACCTAAGCTAACCTAAACCAGAAAAGCAAACCAAGTCCAATCTAACTAAGGCAAACCTAACGTAACCTAACCAAACCTAATCAAACTTAACCTAAGCAAACATAACCTGAGCTAACCTAACCAAACCTAACCTGACCAAATTCAACCAAACTTAAATCAACCTGACCTACCCTAACCACACCTAATCTAATGTAACCAAACTTAACCTAACCTAACCAAACCTAACATGACCAAATTCAACCAAACTTAAATCAACCTGACCTACCCTAACCACACCTAATCTAATGTAACCAAACTTAACCTATCCTAACCAAACCTAACCTGACCAAATTCAACCAAACTTAACCTAACCTGACCTACCCTAACCAAACCTAATCTAATGTAACCAAACTTAACCTAACCTAACCAAACCTAACCTGACCAAATTAAACCAAACTTAACCTAACCTAACCTACCCTAACCAAACCTAATCTAATGTAACCAAACTTAACCTATCCTAACCAAACCTAACCTGACCAAATTCAACCGAACTTAACCTAACCTGACCTACCCTAACCAAACCTAATCTAATGTAACCAAACTTAACCTATCCTAACCAAACCTAACCTAAGCTAACCTAACATAACATAACGGCGTGAAGTGAGACAGAGATGAGAAAACGAAGCCGGGAAGGAGAAGAATGTATGCTATTCCCCTCCATATCTCCCCTCCACCATTATCACCACCACCATCATCATCATCATCTCCACTACATCCAAACTCCCCCACCACCACCACCACAACCACCCCCACGCCTAACAAGGACAGCTGTCACAACACAACGCACGTCAACGGGTTCCCCCACATTAATATCATGCATCCCGCCCCTTCCCCTCCCATACACAATGAGTGGCAGATGTTTCCACGACCTCTTACGACAGTCTCCAGTCTCTGCCTCTTAACCCCCTGACTACGGATTTCCTACAAGAACACATCATCAAGCAACAGGAAGGGAATGAAAAGTGTCTGCTGCAACTCAATGAAGAAAAATGTAAAGTCCTGCACCTTGAGAGGGAATATCCAGCACACCAATACCACATGGGAAGCACTCCACAATCCACCACAGAGCCAGAGAAAGACCTGGGACTATAGCTTACCAGGACAACAGTGAAAGCCAAATCAGTGCCAATCGCAGCGGATGGGTTAATTAAGCAGTTCCCGGGTTCATCTCCTCCCGCTTCACCTCTTTTTAACGTCGAAATCGCAGGCTACAGATACACTTGTTCCCGTCGCCTCACATGTCAATCGTATTTTATTTATATTTGTTGTCGTGTGTTTCATTTACGACTATAAGGCATCAAATTATTACCCCCCCCCCCCCCTCCTGCTACATGACTTTCTTTAAGCAGCTGACATTCTCTATCACACCCAAAGACATTATGCAACACACGCACACACATAAAAAAACAAAAACAATAAAACTCCACTCTCTCTCTCTTCCCCTACTTCTTTCTCATCCAAAACACATAAACTACTTTTCTCTCTTAAAACAACACATTAACTGAAGCTTTTAAACACTCAGAGGAATTCATCTTAAGGACAAACAGCATGAAAGTCCTTCCGATCCCATGACAAGAGGAGAATGCCGGGAGGCCGCGGGGATGGTGAGCGTCATGCAGCGGCCTTGTGGGAGACGCGTGAGGGGCGCAGCGGTACTTCCTTTTCCTCTCCCTCCTGACGGGCTCAAGAGGAGTGAGGCAGAGAACCCTTTGGGAAATACGAGCCGGCGTCTCATGCGTGCGGGTTATGTCAATGGTTTGATTTTGTTTATAAGTCTTTTTGTTTTGTTTATTTAACGGCGAATGTTTAATTTCAGTTCTTTTATCTCACTCCCGCCTGTCGGGGATCTCTTAGCGGCTCGCCCTGCACACCTAACGCGACATGACGGGCGAAAGTGACGTGTGCTGTACATCCTCCCAGACACACTCAGATAAGATACTAGGCTGCTTATTATACTGTGTGTGTGTGTGTGTGTGTGTGTGTGTGAGTGTATAATCATTTATCAATAATACGTGGCAATGAGGAGATGATGAGTTTGAATATAAATTGCTTTTTTTAATTACTTTGGAGCACAGGAGGTTATTTTTACTTGCCTAAACTGCTTGTCATCGATCGTTGCTTTACGTTTGTGAGTATGAAAACATGCAAACACATCGCCCGCTCAAGATAGCGAACAAAACGACGGGAGCTTCAGGAACATGCAGGATACATACGTGGGAAATTAAGTGTGTTAGAGGTACGTTGTGCTGCGCCCGGGTACACAAAAGCAAACAACCCGCAGCGGAGGGCCAAAGGAGGGCATGAGACGCACCAGCGGGGGACGCTTCGCTGCGCCAGTACGCCGCGCCGTCTGGTCGCGGCTCGGCTACCCAGGGACGCGGAGAAGCTACTTTTCATTTTCTTTTTAATTTAAGTTTTCGACTCCAAGCAGCCACCGCAGACCCACGTGTTGCATTTCTGCCTTGAATATCATAATTCATCGTGACATTTGAGGATTTTAGAGATGACTTGCGTCTTGCGTATTATATTAAACATGTTTGGACAGACATATGAATACTCCACTCTTAGTTTGAAATAAAGTTTGCACATTTTTCAGTCTTCAAATGCCCCAGTCCACTAGACCAAAATACTTAAAGTAGTCGACTGAAACAACAAATGAGATAATGAAACCTGATCCACCTCGCGCAGCCTTCAGAACCAGTGGAAGGGGACGTATGTATAGCAATGTATTTTTTTTCTTTTTTCCAAATGGTTTTCTTCCCTCTACAAGGTTCCCGGAGAATGGAGGCGTGATGGACAGACGCTACCTGTTCCTACCTGGGCCGAGGAACGCGCTGCATCACTCACCGGTCTTTTTAGGCGATTCCATTTTCCATTTTCAGGGAGGAAGCAGACGTGTGAAAAATGCACACGATAAAGGGGTCCGCATATAAGGTTACGGGTTATACATAAGATATTAACAAAAGCTGCCAGATCACTTCAACTGTAAGTGACCTTTTCAAATTTTAAACGATTCCTTGCTGGGGAAATAAGCAACGGACGGCGCGAATAAGACGATAAATTACGCCTTGTCTTACATTCATTTCGACGCCAAGGGCACGCCATTGTTGCAGGGCACAAAAACGGCCTGACGAAGCGTCCCGCCGAGGCTTGAGGTACCGCTGGCTGCCCGTCGACTTCAAGGCTGCCGAAAACTCAATTACAATCAGCTCACAAGGAGGACTGGAGGTTCCTAAGGCCTCTCCAGAGCTCTTACAGGACTGGAGAGGAAGCGAAATGAAAAAAGAAAGCTGTGGTCCTTGTGTCCCATCAGAAAATAATCTGCGACCCATAAAAATGCCGTAAGCTCCTTCAAAGGCGACGGTAATCCAAAATGAAGCTCTTAGTCCAGAGAGAAAAAATCAAGGTTTATCAAAGCGAAAAACATAAAAAAGTATCTACAGAATTAATCCCCTTCAGCCACTCACAAAGAAGGTTAAGGAAATATCACGAAGGCATCACAGGAGAGAGTCCGGCGTACACAAAAAAAACATTCCAAAAAGAGAACAAAATAATTAAGTATTTCAAAAAATCTACAGAAAGAAAATAACACATCTTGCCCGACTCAACGCTAAATAACCTTCACTAGTGCTCCCAACACAGCCATAGCTCCTTCACACCCCCAGAGGCATACTAACACAACACTACATAAGGCTGCATTCTTAAACACCTGGACGCCCAATCACACACATTTGGCAAGGTATAGGATTTCTAAGTATTTCCAAGAGTACTGTTTACGGCCCTGGTGGTAGATTGACCCTTCTTCTATACCATGAAACTTAAAAAACACACATTAGAACCCGATTGATCTCCTCTTCGGCCTTTGGAAACAGTTGATGTGAGAGATGGAAGCGTCTGAGAATACCGATCTATTTTCATGAAGTACTTTTCTTTCTTTACAACAAAGGAAACAGCTCAAGGGCACACAAAAAAAGGAAACAATAATATAAAAAAAAGCCCGCTACTTGCTGCTCCTAAAAAAAATAATCAAAAGAGGTGTCCGCAAGAGAGGTCAATTTTATGGCCCCGGTGGTAGTTTGACCCTTCCTCTGTACCATGAACCTAAACAAACTCCCATATTAGAACCCTACTGATCATCTCGGCCTTTGGAAGTAGATAATGTAAGAGGCGGGAGCGTTTGAAAATACCGACCTACATCCTAAGGCAGTCCGCGCCCATGCAGTTCCAACACCCTCGATGCCCCTGACGTCCCTGCTGAGGCTCCTACAGTTACGCCACACGAGGGAATGTCCGCCTAAGTGACTGGAGTAGCCCAAGGGAGACGCGCCCCACCGCCACTCTTTGAAGTAAGGCGTGAGAGGAGCGGCCGCCGAGGAAACATTGTGGAGGTGACAGGTTGAAGGGCAAGGGGAAGATGTAGTGTAAACCTTTGCCTTGCTCTCTCTCTCTCTCTCTCTCTCTCTCTCTCTCTCTCTCTCTCTCTCTCTCTCTCTCTCTCTCTCTCTCTCTCTCTCTCTCTCTCTCTCTCTCTCTCTCTCTCTCTCTCTCTCTCTCTCTCTCTCTCTCTCTCTCTCTCTCTTTCCGATTGGTTTCGCTTTTCTTTGTTTTTTCTCTTTAGGATTCGTCGCATAACTTCTGTATTTAAATTATTCAGTACGAAGACTTGTCCGACTGGGGTTATTCTCTCTCTCTCTCTCTCTCTCTCTCTCTCTCACACACACACACGCGCGCACACGCACAACTTACGGTGTCGTCAAGGCCAAAAGCACCAGTATGTGTGTGTGTGTGTGTGTGTGTGTGTGTGTGTGTGCAGCTGGTCAAGAGTGGTGAACTTGGTGGTGGTGATGGTGATGGTAATGAAGATGAAGATGAAACTTAATGATAGCGTTAGTGAGTCTGATGGAGTTGATGGTGGTGGTGGTGGTGGTGGTAAGCCTAGTAAGGGGAGTGAGTCTAAAACTGGCTGTGTGCAGTAATAGATTGAGCAATACTTCATGGTGTTTGAGTGTGCCGATCATGCTTAGAGACGTGACAAGGGACGAGGGAGGGGAGAGCATGGAAATAAAGAGAGCGGAATGAAAGGAAAAGGAAGGATAGAAGGGAAGGGAAAGGAGGGCAGAGCAGAAAAGAGAATGGAAAAAGAAAGAGCATGGAAGGAAGGAAGGAAGGAAGGAAGGAGTTAACGATGAAGGGAGTGGGGGGTGGGGGAGACCATGGTAGATAAAAAGAAAGGAAGGAATGACAATGCAAGGCTATATGGGAATAACCTTATAGAAAGAGAGGAGAACACGGTAGGATAGAATAGAATGGATAAAAAAAAAAAGTGGAAAGATAGAAAGCAGGAAGGAAAGAGTAGATGACGAAGGGAGGGGGGGGGGGAGGGGTACAGCATAAAAGAAAGGGGTAAAACGGAGGAGTAAGGATATACGAGAGGAAGGAGACGATAAAGAAGGGAGGGAAAGGACACGGCAGAAAAGAGAAGTGAAAGAAAGGAAAACGAAGATGACGATAAAGAAAGAGGAAGGCACATCAGAAGAGAGAAGAGAAAGAAAGGAAGAGTAAGAATAGAAGGAAGAAAGAAGATGATAGGGAAAGAAAGGACGCGTACTTAACTATATGGGGTTACTGGGACAAGGAAAATAGGAGGAGGAGGAGGAGGAGGAGGAGGAGGAGGAGGAAGGTCGCAGAGGAAAACAAAAAGAATGATTGACAGAAAAAAGGAAAGGGGAGACTCAATGCGGTGCTTGTGGTAATGGTGTGTGTGTGTGTGTGTGTGTGAGAGAGAGAGAGAGAGAGAGAGAGAGAGAGAGAGAGAGAGATGGGGGGGAGTGTGCGGAATGCGGACAACACGGAGGAGAAGGCGATGCAAGAGGAGGAGGAAGATAAGATAAAGAAGATGGAGGAGAAGGAAGAAGAGAAGGAGGAGGAGGAGGAGGAGGAGGAGGAGTTAGTGGTGATTAAGATTGTGGAAGCAGAGGACTGGGAGCAATATGATCTAATATCTATCTATTCAAGGAGGAGGAGGAGGAGGAGGAGGAGGAGGAGGAGGAAGAAAAGGAGGAAGAAGAGGAGGAGAAGGAAACAGAGAAGAAAGGTAATGAAATGCAACTGAATCCACCATATGAAAAGGAGAAAGAAGAAGAAGAAGAAGAAGAAGAAGAAGAAGAAGAAGAAGAAGAAGAAGAAGAGGAAGAGGAAGAAGAAATATACAAAAAGAAGAGAGGAAGATGAAAAGGAAGTAAAGATAAAATAAACAATAAAATCAAAGTCTACGAAAGGAAGAGGAGAGCCAGTTTGATTTTATGGAGGGAAAAAAAATGCAATCTCCCACTCTCTCTTTCTCTTCCTTCTCCTTCTCCTTCTGTTCCTCCTCTTGCTCCTCCACCTTCTCTTCTCCTTCTTCTTATCCTTCTCTTCCTCTGTCTCCTCTTCTTTCTCTTCCTTCTCCTCCATCTATTCTTCCTCCTCCTCCTCCTTCGCAGTTAATCGCTAATGCAGTCGAATTCAATAGACACCATTTTTCTCTCACCTACGAAGGTAGTCCACGTTTATTAGGTACTTAAGGTCTTATATAAACAGTGACAATAACTCCTCCTCCTCCTCCTCCTCCTCCTCCTCCTCCTCCTCCTCTCTTCCTCCTCTTCGTCTTCCTCCTCCTCCTTTTACCTTTTCCCTTTTGCTATCTCCTAATATTTACAACCCCATTACATAATTCTTCTAACACCTGCCACCGAACAAAGGTTATGATAATTGGGTCCTCACACCTTTTACCTGCGGAAGTTATGATAATGATGTCGCCTCCCGGAGTGAAGAATTGCATGATATTTTAAGGTGGCCAGTGGTGACTTACGTACAAGCATTTTTTACGTTTTTTTTTTTAAGGTGGTGATTATGCCGCTGGTAGGTTTTCTTGTGGGACCTCTTCGACGGCCCCAGTCTGTTAGTGGCGCGGGCGAATCTTATTTATAGTGGCTGAGGTGATATATGACTCTCGCTTGGCCCTCTTGTGTACCTCATTAGTTTACTCTCTTGTGCAATGACTGAGACAAGAATGTTTAGAGATACTTTAAAGGTGTTCAGAAGAGAGTGATATCCATTTCTTTATATATGTGTGTTTACCCCATAAGTTTAATTCATTGTGACGTGAACGAAATAAAAATGCCTAGGTCGATTGAAAGTGTTTTGCTTGTTTTCATTATTTTGTTAGGAAGAAACGATTGAATTCACTTGGGAACGGAGTAGACATGAACGCAACAGTCAACACGAAAAGAGAGAGAGAGAGAGAGAGAGAGAGAGAGAGAGAGAGAGAGAGAGAGAGAGAGAGAGAGAGAGAGAGAGAGAGAGAGAGAGAGAGAGAGAGAGAGAGAGAGAGAGAGAGAGAGAGAGACAGAGAGAGAGAGAGAGAGAGAGAGAGAGAGAGAGAGAGAGAGAGAGAGAGATAGAGAGAGAGAGAGAGAGAGAGAGAGAGAGAGAGAGAGAGAGAGAGAGAGAGAGAGAGAGAGAGAGAGAGAGAGAGAGAGAGAGAGAGAGAGAGAGAGAGAGAGAGAGAGAGAGAGAGAGAGAGAGAGAGAGAGAGAGAGAGAGAGAGAGAGAGAGAGAGAGAGAGAGAGAGAGAGAGAGAGAGAGAGAGAGAGAGAGAGAGAGAGAGAGAGAGAGAGAGAGAGAGAGAGAGAGAGAGAGAGAGTAATAAACAAGACTTTTACGGGTCAAACCAGTTGTACTTTATTGGCCTTGATCAGGATGGAATGCAACCTTTTAACCTAACATTTTGAAACTTATATGCCTGCCTGTGTGCGTGTTTTATTTGCATTTGTTGTTGTTGTTGTTGTTGTTGTTGTTGTTTTCTTTTGTCGTGTTGTGTTGTGTTGTTGACGCGTGTGGTCGTGCGTTATGGGAACTCTCTGACTCTCAACCTGCCGATAAGGAGAAGGCTGGACGTCGCTTTATGCATAGCCAAGCGTACAGTGAAGGCCTCAAAACATGGGCAACAAGGATGGGAACTCTGAATGCGAAGAGAACGAGCTTGAGGGAATGTGGCTGCGTGGAATGTCATGCATGGGTTTGGTTCGCTCTCAGACTCGCGACCCAGAGAAGGATGCTGGACGTTACTTTCTGCAGTGAGACGTGTACAGTGAAGGCCTCAATACATGGGCAACAAGCATGGGAACTCTGAATGCGAAGAGGACGAGTTTGAGTGAATGTGGCTGCTTGGGATGTCATTGGTTTCGCTCGCTCTCTGATCCACGAACCATAATGAAGACGTGGCTTGCTATATTGTCAAGTCTACAGTAATGGACTCAACACTTGGGAACTCTGAATGCGAAGAGGACGAGGTTTAGTGAATGTGGCTCCTTGGGATGTCATTGGTTTCGCTCGCTCTCTGATCCAAGAGCCATAATGAAGACGTTGCTTGCTATATTGTCAAGTCTACAGTAATGGACTCAACACTTGGGAACTCTGAATACGCAGAGGACGAGTAAGAGTGAAAGTGACTGCCTGGGATTTTGTTACAGTGAAGGAAGCAGCTCAAGGGCAAAAACAAACAAACAAACAAAGAATCTCCCTCGGCGTTGCTCCTGTAAAGAAAATAGAACGAGAAGTCAAAATGAGAGGGTCAAAGAGATGATGAGATGGAGATGTTTTGTTTGATGTATTTTTATTAGTCCTGTGACTCGCGACTTATACAGAAGGAGGCTGGACGCTGCTACCTGTAATTTTATGTTAACTTGGTAGTGTTAGAGCACGGAAATGATCTCTGAACCTGAGGAAAAAGAGGCTAAGAAGTGAGGGCGTGAGTGATATTTTGTGCTATTTTTTTTTTTACATGAAAGGATGCGGCTCAAGGACAACAAAAAGAGTACAAAAAAAGCCCGCTACTCGCCGCTCCCACAAAAGTAGAAAGTAAAGAGTAGCCAAGAGAGGTCAATTTTGGGTGGCACTTTAACCCTCGACCCATAGACAAGGAAGAGGTACGTTGATCTATGTGTTTCATGGTGTAAACTCGTTGGCCTCAAAATATGGAAATGAACGAGGGAAAGAAGCGGGGACGAGGACGATGTTTTGCGTAATGTTGCTATGTACGTTATGCCCTCAGACCCTCGACCTTCGGGAATGATGGAAGGCAGATTAGGCGGATGGTGCTTTCTGGCTTTTTGGTATTCACAGTCACGCCGCGCCGCGCTCTGGGAAAGTCTCTCCACCCCGTGTGTCAAGCGGGTTGATGTTTTGGCTCAGCGCCGTCGCTTTGACCTTTTGCTCCTACGTGCGGTGCGAAGAGACACGACAAATAGTGTATCATGCAGCGAACCACTCTATGCTCTTCTTATTGGTTTCCCACTTGCGTAGATGACCTTGCGAATGTTCCATCAAGGGATAAGAAGAAAATGGAAAGCAAACTCCTCCTCCAAATCACATTAGCATGCCTCATGGGGTTTCATCACCAAGGAATGTAATGCTATCTTGACCACGCCGCTAAGGAGGATGAGGCTACAGCAGACTTTAAATCAAGATAGACTACTCGTATAATTATGAAAATCCAATGGAAGGAGGAATAAGGAAAGAAAATGCCTGCGCTCTCTCTCTCTCTCGCTGCATAATTCCCTTCACTGCGTCTGTTTTATAATAAATCTTCCGCGTAAGAGAAAGTCGAAAACACTATTGGAAGAACACTACCTTGGGCCGTCCAGGAGAAAATAGTGCCCCCTGGAACCTGTATTTTGCTGGATCATATGGCTGGATAATTAATTTTTTGCCCATAGTGAACTTTCTTACATCATATAAAAAAAAACTTTAATGGATAAAATTCAAACCGTACGGAAGACAAAATAAGCCGCATGTCCCCCGTGAATAGAGATGCTTTTGGTGTGGACAAGGCATCAGTGTCCCAGCAGTTATATTAATGGGTGTCCTTAAGCAGCTGGGGACGATAGAACTTGTCTTGATTTACTACATCACGTGACGAGGCAACACTCTGGACAGTATCATGTACAAAGACGTATATATCTTGACCTCCGTCCACACCACAGTTATTAATGTTGACTTGGCTAGAATCTCCTCCCTCGGCATAGGAACTAATGATTCTTGGTTATTTGTACTCTCATCGCTGTTAGAAATTTACATACACGATATTTTCTCTATTGATTGATTTGAAGTATGACTGGTTAACATTTTGATCATATATTTGGGACCGTAAGTGTGTATTTTCATCTGGTTACTTGTTAATATATGTTTCATTCTTGTTTTATACTTGTTAATCTATTTTTCATTCTAGTTTCATACTTCTTAATTTATTTTTCATTTTTGTTTCATACTTATTAATCTATTTTTCATTCTTGTTTCATACTTGTTAATCTATTTTTCATTCTCGTTTCATACTTGTTAATCTATTTTTCATTCTTACTTGTTAATCTATTTTTCATTCTTACTTGTTAATCTATTTTTCATTCTTACTTGTTAATCTATTTTTCATTCTTACTTGTTAATCTATTTTTCATTCTTACTTGTTAATCTATTTTTCATTCTTACTTGTTAATCTATTTTTCATTCTTACTTCTTAATATATTTTTCATCCTTGACGTCAGATTTGTGCGCTTGAAGTGGATGATAGGTCGGGAGCACTGCAAAAAATGTAATACAAACGAGGTCAAGTGCTCCTCTGCGTCGGGTTTCAGCTCAGGCGTGGCAATGACCCTCCTCCTCCTTACCCCTCACTCTGTCACTCGAAGCCAACGCAAACAAACTAAGTCGTCTAGTGGTAACGCGTGAACTGCTTTCGTCTCGCCAACTCGTCTGCTTCCTCTTCCCGCCCCGACCAGTGAGTGACTCGAAGGGCAAACAGAACAGACCCCAGACTTGAGAATTTTGACTTCCAGGAAATATTGCGACCGGACTAAATTCCTTCCTAGCGTCGATGGGTGAAGGAAGACTCACCATAACCTCAGAAACACGAGACGCCAAAGGGAACAGGACTGACAGACAAACAGACAGACGGACAGACGGACGGAAAGACAAAGTAGCAGCGTGAGAGCATGAAGTGGGGACAGATGGCGAAAAAAAAAACGTAATAAGACTCCACCATTAGCACTTTCTCGCTACTTAGGTGACAATGACGGTACGAAATTTTGTATTCCCACCTCTTTTGTTTCTTTTTTAGGAGCAGCAAGTAGCGGGCTTTTTTTGGTACCACTTTTGTTGCCCTTGAATCGTGTCCTCTGATGTAAAGAGAAAAAAAACAGAAAAGAATAAAAATGGAAAAGTTACCCAAGAAAAGTGGTGAGGACGGGTACGAACACAGGGCAGCATCAGTTACGGGAAGATCACCAACGACCAGAGAATCAATCGGGCGGTGGTTATTATGCAAATGTATGTAAATCACTCATTGTGTAGCACCCTGGAGATGATCGGGGAGACTGGGGAGGCTGTAATAACGATCCACATAAATAATTCAGTTGGGAGGAGCGTCATGATGTATGGGAGCAGAGATTAGGTCAGAGGGGAGATAAGAAAACTCTCCCCCTCACAAAGCATCCCATACTCTCTCTCCCCTTTATACAGCGCTCCACAGACACCCCATACACAGGGCGCGTTGGCGAGCTCTCCACGAACTGTTGTCACGACCAGGCCGACGGCGAGCACACACACACACACACACACAAGACAGGTAGGTGATATGAGACCCCGCCGAGACGAACACTTACACAGATAATAGAGTCGAGAACAGACAGACTAACAAACAGCGGTGAATAAAACATCGTATGGAGTGGCGGTGGTGATCGTTGTGGTGATAGTGATGCTGGTGGTCATGGTGAAGATGTTGATGGTAGTAGTAGTAGTAGTAGCAGTAGTAGTAGTAGTAGTATGCAGGCACGTATCGTATGCAAGAACACGTATTTAGGATGGAATGTGTGTGTGTTTGTGTGTGCGTGTGCGTGTGTGTGTGTGTGTGTGTGTGTGTTGGTAATGCAGTAACAACCCGTCATGAATAACCATAGTTGCTTAGGAATATAAAAGATCTCTCTCTCTCTCTCAAAACCACAATTTCAACACGTGACTATTTAACAGAACCTTCCTAAGACTTAAACATCACAGGTGTCTCAATATCTAAAAGCAAACACTTGAAATCTGCATCTTCTTATCCTTTCTCATATCATTCTCACCCTCTATTTCTTTTTAAAACTACTTCCTTATTATACTTCACTCTCTACGTCACTTACTTCAATCATTCACTTTGTTCCCCATGTTATTCTCTTCCCTCCTTTCCCTTTCTTTTCCTGTGTTATTTTCTTTAATCCTCCACTCACAGTTCCCCTGTTATCTATGCCTCTCCTTGCGCCTACTGATTCCAATAACCTTATAGCCGTCAAGGGCAATCGCGTATATACCCAGCGTGATCGAGGGCATCAAACCGAAGAGGGAAGGTGTTTGCATGCAACTCCTGAGGCCGAGGCGCTCGTCAGTATGTTTGTGTGCTTGGTGTGTGCTTGGGGTGTGCTTGTGTGTGCTTGTGTGTGTGTGTGTGTGTTATGTATGTATGGATGGATGAATGTATGCTATGTATCAGTGATTAGATGGACAGACTGCGGTTCGTATGTATGTATGTATGTGTGTATGTGTGTATGTGCGTGTGTGTAAACGTGTAATGCTTAATCAGCTGAGTAGATTCACAAACAAACAGACACACAGATCGTTTTATGGGGCCATTAAAATCGCCCTCTTTGTCTAAGCATGGAAAATAAAGTTGAAATATTCGGTCTTTAAAGTCTTCAACGTTAACGAAAACCCACTAACACAAGCAAGAGGCCTATGAACGATGCGCGGAGAACTTAAGCTGTGAGATTAGTAAAGGAGGAAAGGAGAAAAGGAGTTGAATAAAATGTGAGATTAGTAAGGATAGAAAGGAGAAAGGTAGGAAAGAAAAATGAATGTGAGATTAGTAAAGGAAGAAAGGAGAAAAGGAGAAGAATAAGATGTTGTGAGATTAGTAAAGGAGGAAAGGAGAAAATGAGAAGAATAGAATGTGAGATTAGTGAGATTAGAAAGGACAAAAGGAGGAAGGAAAAAGAATGTGAGATTAGTAAAGGAGGAAAGGAGAAAAGGAGTTGAATAAAATGTGAGGTTAGTAAGGGATAGAAAGGAGAAATGGAAGCAAGAATAAAATGTTGTGAGATTAGTGAGGATAGAAAGGAGAAATGGAGAAAAGAAAAAAAAAGTTGAGATTTGTAAAGGAAGAAAGGAAAAAATAAGTAGAGGGAATGAAATAATGAAAGTTTAAAGCTAGCAATGTCTGTCTGTCTGTCTATCTCTCGACCACAAAAACCAGAGACAAATTCTTCTACCGGATCAAAGAGCAAGAAAAATATGACTTACTCTGAACATCACACCACTCAATACAGTAACTTATATTGCACTACACCACGATCAACTATACTGCACAGGGCTAGAACACAAAGAAATATAATAAAAAAGCATGTATATAATAGAAAGTTCAGTAAAGTAGACAGCAGTAGACAGGACAGACAGACAAAAACACACGTATGACACAGAGGACATGGTAAGCTTTATGAGTTGGATCCTATTGTAATCTCTCTCATTCACCCACTTCACATGCAAACGCTTCAACACTTATACACAGCGAAGTTAAGAGAGATCAGAATCGATGTTGCTCTCTCTCATTCATCCACTTCACATGCAAACGCTTCAACACTTATACACAGCGAAGTTAAGAGGAATCAGACTCGATGCTGCATAGGTTCGAATCTCCTTCATTTACGCAATCAACCAGACGCATCAAACTGCATAGCATCACGCTTTTGGTGGTGATTAGATCCATGAAGCCGATGGAAAATGGTTGTAAGTCTGTGTGTGTGTGTGTGTGTGTGTGTGTGTGTGTGTGTGTGTGTGCAACCTCTAAACTAAACTACAGTACACCGTTTTCTATTCTTGTCCACTTTGCTTTGAAATTTTCAGTCGCGTACTATTCTTCTTTTGACAACGAAGGAAGAAAAAGACACAAATATTCAGAGGCGCATCTTTTTATGTACCCTCAAGCATTAATAGAACAACAGGACTCACCAGCTGTCAAGAGGAGTATCAGTACCCTGCCACACACCCATCAGGCTTAGGAGAGATAGTGCGCAGTTGCGGGCGTGCTTGAGTCCGTCGAAGATGTGTGAAAAAAAAAAGAGTCGGTGTGGGGGAGAGAGAGAGAGAGAGAGAGAGAGAGAGAGAGAGAGAGAGAGAGAGAGAGAGAGAGAGAGAGAGAGAGAGAGAGAGAGAGAGAGAGAGAGAGAGAGAGAGAGAGAGAGAGAGAGAGAGAGGGGAGGGGCGGAGAAAAGAAGGAAAAGAAAGAAAAATAAGCTGTAAAAACGAAATGAAAAAAAAGAAGGAATGAAAAAAAGAAAATATATAGATAGGTAGATAGATAGACAGATGAGAGAGAGAGAGAGAGAGAGAGAGAGAGAGAGAGAGAGAGAGAGAGAGAGAGAGAGAGAGAGAGAGAGAGAGAGAGAGAGAGAGAGAGAGAGAGAGAGACTGAATTACCACCCTCAATATTTCTCTTCCTAACCCCTTCCTGTCTCCAAGTCGTAATAATTATTCCTCCCAAAATAGTTTACCTTCGTCCCCCCCCACCCCACCCCCCACCTCCTTCTCCCTCACTCTCCCACGGCGCGTTTTCTCTCGCCCTGACAAAAAGCCGTCGTCGAAGTAGCTAGCGGCCGTCTTTTTATGCGTCAAGGGGCGGGGTACAAGGACGGGTTTATTCGGTTTTATTTGCTTGGGCGCCTAATCCATCGTTGGCGTAGATGGGGTTCGTGGAAATGCATGTAGACGAGTGTGTGTGTGTGTGTGTGTGTGTGTGTGTGTGTGTGTGTGTGTGTGTGTGTGTTTAGAGTAAGGGAGACAGTTCAAGGGAAATAAAACCAAAATGCAAGAAAAAAACTCGCTAGACGCCGCTCTAATTAAGTACCACAGAATAAGAGGATAAAAGAGAGGTCTGTTTCGGGAAAGGTTGCAGTGTGTGTGTGTGTGTGTGTGTGTAGCGAGGAGCAGCGATTCCTAGTCAGTCTCATGCCCAAAATTATGCACTTAAATTGAGACTGATGGAGAGCGGCCGCACACTAGAAGAAAATGCAGGAAGAAAATGGGAAAAAAAAGTGCATTATTACTCTGATATACACGCCATAATTGAATAGCTAAAAGATAATATGCGTAGGAGAGGTGTATGTGCAGGTGTGTCTCATTAGCCCATCTTTCATTAACGATGCATGGGGCTGTCCGTCGATCTTGAATAGGGCTCATCTCACCCTTCGACGTACCCAGCCTGTCGTGAGGAAGGGACTGGCTTTCTTCCCGCTCTTAACTCTAGAGAGACATTTTCAATTTTCTACGCAAAGGGAAGATAATCGAAACGTCATGGTCACTTAACTACGAAAGGGTTCACTGGACGGCTATTTAAAGCAATTCAGCGAGTCGAAACTCATCATAAGCTCTATATTATGATTTCCAAGTGAAGACAGGCGGGGATTACCAGAACGTCACTTAACTACAAAGGGTTCGCTGGACGGCTATTTAAGTCTATTCAACGTGCAACAACTCATCGTAAAACACAATTGAGAACATGCAGTAAGATTATAGGGACGTCACGGTCACTTAGTAGAAAAGGGTTCGCTGGACGGCTACTTAAGGCTATTCAACGAGACAAAACTCTTCATAAGACTAAATATGATACCCAGGCGAAGACATGAAGACATAACAACCATGGCTTTCAAACCTTTCGGGATTCTCTAAAGCCTGACGGAGGTGTGACGGGTGCAGGGAAACCAAAAATAGTCATAAAACTCCGAATAATGCCAAAGTGTAGACATCGCAACCATGCCTTTCAAACCTTCAGGATCTGCCGGAGGTGTGACGAGTGGAGGGAAACGAAGAAACGGAGGTTGTTGACTTCATGGAACCAGTCCTTCTTGCAGGCAACTTTCTACGTGGCTAAACGAGGCTTACTCCGGGAAGCAGTGGGCGAGGCAGGTGAGGAGGAGGAGGAGGAGGGCAGAGGCGCCACGATCCGACAATCTTGCGCTGACACCTGACCCCTCTGAGCAAGGTGGGATGAGTGCCGACGGTGAAGATGTTTTACTTGTTATTGATTTTTTGCTACGGTCGTCTGGGTCGTCTCTTCTTATCGTTCCTCAGGCCGAGTGTTTGGGATGAGGAGGAGGACAGACAAACAAGCGTCAAGAAGGAAAGAAGGAAAGAAAAGAAGAAAGACATAAATAGATAGACAGATAAAGAGAGAAAGAAAGAATGAAAGAAAGAAAGCAGAAAATAATGAAAAGAAAGAAAGACAGATAGATAGATAGTGAGGGAAAACAGAGAAGAGAAATAGAGAAGAAAAAAGGGGAGGAAAAGGAGAATGAGGCAGAGAAAGTTATACGGAGAGAGAGAGAGAGAGAGAGAGAGAGAGAGAGAGAGAGAGAGAGAGAGAGAGAGAGAGAGAGAGAGAGAGAGAGAGAGAGAGAGAGAGAGAGAGAGAGAGAGAGAGAGAGAGAGAGAGAGAGAGAGAGAGAGAGAGAGATTAAAAAAAATGAACAATATACAAAACCCAACATTACTAATTAAGATACCTGGACCACCACCTGTGCGGACGATGCAGTTACGCGAACCTATGGACCAGACAACATCCACCTCGCAGGAGTTAGTGGATGGCCCGCCTATAGAGTGGACGCGACGGCCCATGTGGTCTTTTGATTTTATGCCAATGTATGCAGATGGTCTTATTAACTTTCTCTTTTTTTCTCCGTGGGTCTCTCTGTGTGTCTGTCTCTCTCTGTCTCTGTCTCTACCTCTGTCTCTCTCTCTCTATCTATCTATCTGTGTATCTGATTATCTGCTTAAGTATATATCTAGTTATCCAGTTTTCTCTTTATCTATCTATATACTTCTTTATATATCTAGCTGTCTATTTATCTATCAGTTTATCTATCTATCTATCTAACAAGGTCTTCCTGCTTTGGTTTTCTGTCTGTCTAGTTACCTATCAAATATCTAAGTATCTATACATCTTTCTGTCTATCTATTTATGTTGAAGTATCTATTTATTTATTTCAACGTTTTTCCTGCTTTTTAGTCTCTAAGTTGGTTGTAACAGATTAAAACTAGTCTTTCTCCAGTCGGAATGAACCTCCTTCCCTCCCAACCCACAATTCCAATTCTTTTTTTAAACGTCTACAAACTGTTGCTGCTCCTGAATACCTTTGCATATATTTAACAACATTTCAAGTCAAGGTGGGAAGAGGCTGAATGTCACTTTACTGTGCGGGGGAAATAATGGTCCACAGACGGCACCCTTAGATGACCCTGGAAAGTGCTATGAGGAACTTGTTTTACAACTGTTCAAATGACCTTATGGAAATACAATGAGAGAGAGACAGATAGATAGATAGATAGATAGAGAGAGAGAGAGAGAGAGAGAGAGAGAGAGAGAGAGAGAGAGAGAGAGAGAGAGAGAGAGAGAGAGAGAGAGAGAGAGAGAGAGAGAGAGAGAGAGAGAGAGAGAGAGAGAGAGAGAGAGAGAGAGAGAGAGAGAGAGAGAGAGAGAGAGAGAGAGAGAGAGAGAGAGAGAGAGAGAGAGAGAGAGAGAGAGAGAGAGAGAGAGAGAGAGAGAGAGAGAGAGAAAGGATGGAAAAAAGGAAAGAACGAAAGAAAAGGAAAGAAGAGAGACAGCCAAGGAAACGTTATACATACATACGCTTACAACGCTTGCTCCTCCAGCCTCCCTAAGAATTGCCGACCCATATTTACTCAACTACTGACCCGTGCAAGGAAGTAGTGAGAGCAGTTGACAGCCAAACGAGACACTGTACAAGTAAACAAGGCTCTAAAACGGGTCTTAAAAGCAGGAATGTGTAGCGGCGACAGGAAGCAGCAGATAAATATACAACTTCATACTTGTGTAGGTAAGCGAGATGGATAATAAATGATGCCTTGCCAAATACAGCCATCAATAGGAGAGTGAAAACCTTAATAAACGTCTTGTGATCCCCTCTTACGCGTACATAAATAAACAGACCCTTAATAAGATGGTCAGAATATTGAGTATGAAAAACTAGTAAGTATTTTGAGTGTTTTGCGTGCGAGAAACAACAACAACAACCATTTTATAGAGATATCCACGGTAAAGTAACCCGAAGCGACCCATTTTTATAGGTCAGCGGGAGGTAAATCAAAAGACGTGGGATGTATGTGCAGAAAAAGGAGCAAGATTACTGATATAGACTTCAATCCCTCAGTAGAATCGTCCATAAAGTGTTGAAACCCACTATTGCTCCTGCCCCGACCAAGAGGGCGAAAGAAAGTGTGCCACGAGGGAGATCTGCGGGCAGGAATCTCTAGCATTTGTCTCCATCCCTTAGCAGAATAGGGGATATCAGGCGCCACACATAGTCGTCAGTGCTCCCATTCCTGTGGTGGACCGCGTCGTAATGTAGAGGTAATGACAGGTGTCCCCCATGATTAACCGGCACAGGTGAACAAAAACCGGGACCAAAAAACTGTGTGTACCCTTTTTCTGGTCCTAAGTTTGCCCCATAGCTGTTGACATGCTTCTTCAGAGAGTGCAAAAAGTTACGATCTAAAAGTAAAAGAGAAGTAATGTAGAGGTAATGACAGGTGTACCCCATGATTGGCCGACACAGGTGAACAAAAAACGGGAGCAAAAACTGTGTGTAACCTTTTTTCTGGTCTTCAGTTTGTTCTATAGCTGTTGACATGCTTCTTCAGAGAGTGCAAAAAGCTACGATCTAAAAATAAAAGAGAAGTAATGTAGAGGTAATGACAGGTGTCCCCCATGATTGGCCGACACAGGTGAACAAAAAACGGGAGCAAAAACTGTGTGTAACCTTTTTTCTGGTCTTCAGTTTGTTCCATAGTTGTTGACATGCTTCTTCAGAAAGTACAAAAAGTTGCGATATTAAAAGGAAAAGAAGAGTACACTTATTTTCTCTATTTTACGATGAGAGGCGCTAATAAAAGTACTCTCCTTAAAGTTTAGTTCCGAGAAAAAAAGACCGCCCTAGAAAAAGGAATGTTAAAACCTGCAATCTCAAGGGAGTAAAGATCCTTGTAAACAATGGATCATGGATAGTTCTGTGATTCAATTCAACGACAAAATAAGTAAGTAGAGGTAAAGCATAGAGCAACATAGAAGATAAAAGTAACAGCAAGTAAGCGCCGAAAATCAAGTTAGTAGTTTGTGAAGGTCTAAAGAGAAAAACAAAAACAAAGAAATAAAAAAAACATCAGCCACACGAACTTAAGATTGAGGAAGAAAAAGCCGAAAATCAAGTTAGTAGTTTGTGATGGATTGAGGAAGAAGAAGTAAAGAAATGGATAAAAATTAGAGAATACAATAAATCCATCAACCACAGGGATATAAGATTGAAAGAGCAAGAAAAAGCCGAAAATCAAGTTAGTAGTTTGTGATGGATTGAGGAAAAAGAAGTAAAGAAATGGGTAAAAATTAGAGAATACAATAAATCCATCAACCACAAATATATAAGATTGAAAGAGCAAGAAAAAAACGAAAATCAAGTTAGTAAAGTCAGTCTGTGAGGGTAAAAAAAAAAAAAAAGTAAAGAAATAGAGAGAAGCAAACGTGAACAGAATAAAAAACCATCAGACACAAACTCCAACAAGCAACACTTTCTCTTTCCTCGAGTTAGCACAAAAATTTCTAGGCGCGCGACCCGGTTGAGAGCTATATAGTGGAGAAACAAATGGCCGATCAACGATTTAACCTCCTCCCCACCCCCACCCCCACACACACCATCCCTCCCGCTCCCCCCTACACACACACACCATCGCCCACCTCTCCCCTACCCACACACACATACTTCCACAAAGACTAGGTTGGATTTTCCCTTCTCTAGCCTCACAATACAGGACCACAACAAGGCGAGACAGCTACCGACAGACAGGCACAGAGGGAAGCCATTTTAAATACCCTAGGTCAGCCTGTTCTGTAGGCTGGGCTATCACACGTCAACCACTATGAGCTTATGTCCAAGTCAGAGGAGGCAATTCCACGTATAAGAAAACAATAATTATACACCTGCCCTGAACAGGTATCGCGGAATCCAGTAGTGTGTCAGATCCACCTGTTAACCACCTCGATAATGCCAAGTAGTTTCACCTTCCTGGAATCTTGTTTACTTAAATCTACGACGAGTGATGTGTAGGCCTAAGTGGCGGTGTTTTCTTATTATATCAAGTCAAACGCTCCCTGATTTCAACGCTCAGGGGCAACACTATGATTAAGGTAAGTTTCTCTCATAGTCCTCAACACCTGGACTTTACCTGCAGTCATCGTAACACACAGGCCGCCTCAGACAAACGGTTAGGCTGCAAGTTACGGGCGCATCATGGTAGATTTATCCCACATGTAAATACGACGCCGTTTTCATGCAATGCGGAATAATGAACGCCTGGCTTCGTTTATGTCGTTGAGCTAGCCTTAGGTGAGTTTATAAGTGCTCAGTTATTTAAGGCACAACTATAGTGGGCTTTGGCGAGATCCGCAGCGAGGGTTACAAATAAGAAGAAAACAGATTAAAGGAGAGACTGATTGGCAAAAGGGGTAGCGGAGGTATGGCACAGAGTAAGCAGTAATGTAGATAGTGCAAATCCAAATGGGAGTTTCAAATGGAGGCTGGACAGCTTTATGGACGGGGAAGAGAGACGGGGAAAAACTGGCTCTCAGGAAATGCCATGCGACGGTTAACTAGCCTTTTGTAGCCTCTATATATATATCCTAGCGTAACCTTGGACATACTTTCCCCTATACTGTACATCTCACTCTTGTATCACGCAGTTCGGTATTACAATTCAGGGATGCACTGGTGGGTTCTTTACACTTCAAAGACTCTAGAAACAACATTAATTACTTGTAAAAACAGATATTAAGTCAAGTTTTTCTCTCAGGGCATGGGCTTATGACGCATGGTAGGAACGTGGTGTCAGCTGCAGAGAGGAAGCTTCAAAGAAATTACTCGTATCATAAATATCTCCCGGTGCTGTCAGGCGGATGTGTTCACCAAGGCAGCAACAAGGCATTAGCGTCGGCATCAGGAGCGGTGGAGTTACGTGATGGGAGTAATAGCTGTGAAACTTTTCCTCGTCATATGAATAAAGAGAATTGAAGACCGTGTGTGAGGTAAAACTGTTCCAATGTTCCCTCATCTCTGTACATCCTTCCGTCCATTAGAAGGTGGAAGGGAAGGGAAAAGGACAGGAAAATAAATGAAAAAATATAAAAAAACGGAAAACGAGAAGGGGAGGTATATGTTTCTCTCTCTCTCTCTTAATCTCTCACTATTATCAACGGGCCTTCTTCATAGTGCTTAGAAAATGCATCAACAGAAACAGGGTCGATATAGCACACATAACCAATGACCCTCTATCGACCGTGACACTCCTACAAGATCTCATTAACGAAAAAAGCAAAAAAACACAACTTGGAGTACATGTGAGAAGGCCGTGCGAGGTGGGTCAGGGAGTTCAAAAATAAGTGTTAGTTTGTGGGACAGCTTGACTACGTGGCGCATTAACAGAGGGTGGTGCTGTGGATCTGAGGCGACTCCGTGACCCTAGCAAGTCCCCGCGTCACACATCTGGACCCCGTGAGCTTGTAAACTACGACGCCCTTGAGATAGCCCCACTTGACCCCGCCCACCATAACCCTGGGTGAGGAAGCAGCAGCGAGGGGATGGGCAGTGTGGTAATCGTCACTGCTCACGGGACGCCTAAATTAACTCTAGGGAGGAGGACGTCGTGGTGGTGATAAAAGGGGAGATGATCGTGGATGCTTACAGGACAGACTAACAAAACCTAACGATGGGGAGGGGTGATAGGGGTGTATATGGGCGGGTTGTTGATCGTGGATGCTTACAGGACAGACTAACAAAACCTAACGATGGGGAGGGGTGATAGGGGTGTATATAGGCGGTTTGTTGATCGGAAATGCTTACAGGACAGACTAACAAAACCTAACGATGGGAAGGTGTGATAGGGGTGTATATAGGCGGTTTGTTGATCGGAAATGCTTACAGGACAGACTAACAAAACCTAACGATGGGAAGGGGTGATAGGGGTGTATATAGGCGGTGTGTTGATCGGGAATGCTTACAGGACAGACTAACAAAACCTAACGATGGGAAGGTGTGATAGGGGTGTATATAGGCGGTGTGTTGATCGGGAATGGTTACACGAGAGCCTAACGCAATATAGGACAATGTACACAGCCAGCTTATATCTTGGTCCACATGACGTCACCAAACGATGCTATCCCCCCCCCACTCCCCACACACACGAATCTACAGTGTGTCATTGGGAAGCATCATCATAAAAATCAGTATTGTAACGGAAAAGTGTTGCCAGGATTACGTAACGGTGAAAATACAAAATTACTAATGTCCCTCAAAGCTGAATTATTGATAGGCTGCTTGCTACCCATGGCCATGTTATATAGTTTCCCTGAGTCACGGTGCGAGGATGTTACGTGGCTTCCTGTGTGGCCTTGAACCTAACATAACATTGCTATAAAAAGCCCACGGTGTTTGTGAAGAGAAATAACAATTGTGGTCTTACAGAGAAGCCAACTTAACCTAACCTTGGAGAAGAAGGCCGCAGAGTGAAAGACAGTCTGATCATCGAGGCTGCCAAGAGAATCCAACATAACCTAACCTTAGCTAATTGAAGAGTAAGGTGAAGGTCAGTGATGATCGTGAATACCTTACCAAACATTACGTTATCATGGAATAGAAGGCTGCAATAAGGATGAAAGACACTGCCATAATTGAGGCTGCTAACAAGAGAACCTAACCTAACTAACCTAACCTAACCTTAGCTAACTAGGAGAGTAAGGTGATGGTCAGTGGGAGAGAGAGGGGAAGGGGAAGAGAGAGAAATGGGAAGAGAAGGGAGAGAGAAGGGAGAGAGAAGAGGAGGGAGAAGGGGGATGTGATACTAACAAGAGAACCTAACCTAACCTAACCTAACCTAACCTAACCTTAGCTAACTGAGGGAATAAGATGATGATCAGTGGGAGAGAGAGGGGAAAGGGAAGAGAGAGAAATGGGAAGAGAAGGGAGATAGAAGGGAGAGAGAAGAGGACGGAGAAGGGGGATGTGATACTATATAACAAATAAACCTAACCTAACCTAACCTAACCTTAGCTAACTGGGGGAGTAAGATGATAGTCAGTGGTAGAGAGAGGGGAAAGGGAAGAGAGAGAAATGGGAAGAGAAGGGAGATAGAAGGGAGAGAGAAGAGGAGGGAGAAGGGGGATGTGATACTAACAAAAGAACCTAACCTAACCTAACCTAACCTTAGCTAACTGGGGGAGTAAGAAGAGAGAGAAATGGGAAGAGAAGGGAGATAGAAGGGAGAGAGAAGAGGAGGGAGAAGGGGGATGTGATGCTAACAAAAGAACCTAACCTAACCTAACCTAACCTAACCTAGCCTAACCTAACCTAACCTTAGCTAACTGCGGGAATAAGATGATGGTCAGTGATGCTCGTGAGTGCTCATAGGAAAGCCTCGCCTAACCAAACCTAACCTTACAGAAGAAGAACGCAATGACAGTGTAATAGCCAAGACTGTTAAAAGAAGACCTTGCCCCAACTTAACCTTTACTAACAAGGGGCGTAACGTGATGATCGGTGGTGCCTATGAACGCTTATGGACGCCTCGCCTAACCCAACCTCTAACCTTGGAATGGGAGGGGGAAGCCAAAGCGAGAAAGATAGACTGCGATTATTGTGTTGGTTTACAAGGGGAAGATGGACCTTTATTGTTTGTCCGGCCATCAAGAGTGTGGTGTCGAGGATAAGGAGTGCCATAAAACCACCCGTGAACGATGTCTGGGACGCTCATCTTCCTTGGGTGAGAATGGGAGGTATAGGAGTGAGAAGGGAGAAAAGAATGGCGCTGTAATGAATGCGTGAGTGCCGGGAGATAGGGATGATGGCGCTGTTATCTGTGTGAACGTGGAGTTAAATAGCATTCCATCCTCCCCTCAAAAATCTAAAAGGCAGTGGATTTGAATTTGGGGTATGAAGAGCCGCGTGGGAGGTTGGAGTAAGAGGCAGTTCTCAAAATACCGGTGTTTTTAAATAGATGGTGAGTTATATCTGTGAACATCGGGTTAAATAGCACTCCATCCTCCCCTCAAAAATCTAAAAGGCAATGGATCTGAATTTGGGGTATGAAGAGCCGCCTGGGAGGTTGGAGTAAGTGGCAGTTCTCAAAATACTGGTGTTTTTTAAATAGATGGTGAGTTATATCTGTGAACATCGGGTTTAATAGCACTCCTTCCTCCCCTCAAAAATCTAAAAGGCAGTGGATTTGAATTTGGGGTATGAAGACCCGCGAAGGTAGTTGGAGCAAGAGGTAGTTCTCAAAATACTGGTGTTTTTAACGAAAGAAGGAATAAAAAGAAGAGAAAACAAAAACCAAATCAACAAAATGAACAGGAAAAAGAGAAATAAAAAAACCAATAATAACGAAAAAGGGAATAATAAGAAGAGAAAAAAAATGCGAAAACAACAAAATGAACAGGAAAAAGAGGAATAAACAAACAAATCAATATTAACGAAAGTGGAACAACGGGAACAAGAACAAAAATACAACAAAAGAGAAGAAAGGAAAATATTAATAGCAACAATTTGAACAAGAACACCGACAGCAACAAGAACACTCAGAAAAAGAAAAAAAGAAAAACAAAAACAGCAAGAATGACACAAACAAAAATGAAAACAATAATAATAATAATAATAATAATAATAATAATAATAATAATAATAATAATAATAAGAAGAAGAAGAAGAAGAAGAAGAAGAAGAAGAAGAAGAAGAAGAATACACACAAAAAACACGTAAACAAAGAAACATCAAATACTCAATGCAACACCTCGCAAGACAATCACTCAACAACAACAATAATAATAATAACAGGAAATAATAAAAATAATACATACCACACCAATTATAAACAACTTGACACACCCTCTCTCACTCTTTCTCTCGTCCTCTCCCTTTTCTCTCCACTCTCTCCCTTTCTCTCTCTCTCCCTTCTCACTCCACCTTCCTTTCTTTCCCTTTTTTTTTCTTTTCTTCTCTCTCCCTTTTCTTCTCCCTTCTCTTTTCCACTTCTCTCTCTCTCTCCCCTTTCTCAGTTCACCTTCTTTCTTTCCCTTCTTCTCTTTCTTTTCTTCTCTCTCCCTTCTTCTCTCTCCTCTTCTCTCTCTTCCCCCTTCCCCTCTCTCCCTCCACACACACACATACGTAAAATTTGAAGGTAAATGAATAAAGTAAACTCAATCAGCCAGCCAGACCGCCAAGCTAATCTCACCATGCAGGAAGAGGCTTAAAAGACAACGGGACGAGTATGTGGAGAAGGAGGAGGAGGAGGAGGAGGAGGGCAAGAAAACCGGGCGCCAATACCACGGTCACCTCCACCATCCAATCATTTCCCCTGCACCACCTCCAGCATAACCTATCCTCTCCTCTCTCACCTCCCCCTCCTCCTCCTCCTTCTCCTCTCTCCCCCTCATCTTCATCCTCATCTCCTCCTCCCTCCACTTCCTTTACCACATCCCCTTACCTCCACCAGTCATACCCCTCCTCCTCCTCCTCCTTCGACGCCCTTGACTCCACACCTTTCGTAAGCGCTCGGCAGTTATGATACAGAAAAACGCCTCTTGGACTTACGCGAGTGAAAGAGAGAGAGAGAGAGAGAGAGAGAGAGAGAGAGAGAGAGAGAGAGAGAGAGAGAGAGAGAGAGAGAGAGAGAGAGAGAGAGAGAGAGAGAGAGAGAGAGAGAGAGAGAGAGAGAGAGAGAGAGAGAGAGAGAGAGAGAGAGAGAGAGAGAGAGAGAGAGAGAGAGAGAGAGAGAGAGAGAGAGAGAGAGAGAGAGAGAGAGAGAGAGAGAGAGAGAGAGAGAGAGAGAGAGAGAGAGAGAGAGAGAGAGAGAGAGAGAGAGAGAGAGAGAGAGAGAGAGAGAGAGAGAGAGAGAGAGAGAGAGAGAGAGAGAGAGATCACATGCCGCCTACTAAGTGAAACAGCGTCTTCTTCGTGCGAGAAGGACATATTTGAGGACCTGTTTTTGCTTTGTTTGTTTTTTTTGTTTCTTTTTCTTGTTTCTTTGTTGGTGCATAAATGTGTGCGTGTGTTCTCTCTCTCTCTCTCTCTCTCTCACACACACACACACACACACACACACACACGAATCCACACACACACACACACACACGCACACCGACGTCAGCTTGCTTATTATTAAACCAAACAAAAAAATCAACAATAGAAGTTCAGCAGACAGACAACAACAACAACAAAAAAAGCAATATCCTGGACGTGTGCGAAGGTGAAGAGGCATGTGCAAATATTTTTTTACGAGGGTCTGTAATTTTTTTTTCTTTTTTTTTCGTGTAGGTTTACGCATCTTGTCTGCTTTCTCTCTCTCTCTCTCTCTCTCTCATCTTCCCCTCATCACATCATCTTCCTCTTCTCCATATTCTTCCCATTACTAACATTCTCATTCGTTGATAATAATGATAATAATAGTAATAATAAAAGTTGTAGTATCTGGACACATCATTTTTACATCTTTACTATCATTATTATTGTCATTGTTAACATACGTGGTAGTAAAAGTAGCAGTAAAAGTAGTAGTAGTAGTAGTAGTAGTAGTCGTAGTAGTCGGGGTGGATTGATTAAGTGAGTAGCTATTGTGCAAGAACATATTTGGTGGTGATGGTGATGGTCGTCGTTGTCAGTGGTGGTGGTGGTGGTGGTGACAGGTGGGTGTGGTGGTAGCTGGCGTGTGGTGGTTATGCCGGTGTTGGCTTTCACCTGTCTCACAAAGGTATACTCGTAACATGATAAGCAGCGACCACGTGCCTCAATTTTTTTCGTTTTTCCTGGAGCTGCTAAATTTAACTCAACGTGTTTTTTTTTTAATGTATTTCCTGACGTTGTTTACCATTTAAGCATTTCTGACCTTTTAGGGGGATACTACTGACCTTTGAGAACTCTCTACATTTGGTTTATATAGATTTGCGTGTTTACTGGTTTAGTTTAATATTTTCTTTCATAACTTCATATATTTAGTTAGTTCGGATTTACAGTTTTCCTGGTTTACTTTCCTATACTCTTTGATTACGATTTTTTTTGTTACCCTTTCTTCTTTTTTCATTGTTAATTCTTTGATAATTTGATTTTCTTGGTTAGCTTTCTACATTTAGTTTATTCAGATTTATGTGTTTCTTTGTTTCATTTAATATTTTCTTTGATAACTCGATTTTCTTTGTTAACTTTCTACATTTAAGTTTATTCTGATCTACGTTTTTCCTTGTTTACTTTACTATACTCTTTGATAACTTGATTTTGTGTTAACTTTGCTTCATTTTTTCTTCTTTTTTTCATTGTTAATTCTTTGATAACTTGATTTTCTATGTTAACTTTCTATATTTAGTGTACTCAAGATATACGTGTTTCCTTGTTTACTTTACTATACTCTTTGATAACTTGAATTTCTGTGTTAACTTTTCTTCTTTTTTTCTTCTTTATTTTTCTTTGTTAACGCTTTGATAACTTGATTTTCTATGTTAACTTTCTACATTTAGTGTACTCAAGATATACGTGTTTCCTTGTTTACTTTACTATACTCTTTGATAACTTGATTTTGTGTTAACTTTTCTTCATTTTTTCTTCTTTTTTTCATTGTTAATTCTTTGATAACTTGATTTTCTATGTTAACTTTCTATATTTAGTGTACTCAAGATATACGTGTTTCCTTGTTTACTTTACTATACTCTTTGATAACTTGATTTTCTGTGTTAACTTTCTTCTTTTTTTCTTCTTTATTTTTCTTTGTTAACTCTTTGATAACTCGATTTTCTTTGTTAACTTTCTACATTTAGTTTACTCTGATTTACGAATTTCCTTGTTTCATTTACCATTTTCTTTGATGACTCGATTTTCTTTGTTAACTTTCAACATTTAGTTTACTCAAGATTTACGTGTCGCCATGTTTCATTTACCATTTTCTTTGATAATTTGATTTTCTTTGGTAACTTAATACACTTGGTTTATTT